>NC_044307.1:116632479-116937479 GCF_007474595.2 Lynx canadensis | reverse complement strand
TCACTTCAAGTAGCCCATAGGTAGGTTCCTTAGTATATTCTATGTATAGGATCATGTTATCCTCAAATACAGTGTTACTTCTTCCTTTTTAGTCTATGTGCCTTTTACATTTTTTCTTGCCATATTGCACTGGCTATGACTTCAATATAAAATTGAATAGCAGTGGTAAGAGTAGACATTTTGGCCTAGTTTCCAATCAGAGGGAAAAGCAGTCATTCATTGACCATTAACATGATGCCTACAGGTTTCAAACGTGCTTATTATGAAGTTTCAGGAAGCTCCCTTCTTTTGTTAAGAGTTTTTGTAACAAAAGCATATTAAATTTGGGCAATGCTTTTTGTGTATCTATTTAGATAAACATAATTTATTTCTTTATTTGGCTAATATGGTGAATTATAGTGACTGATATTCAAATGTTAAGCAAATTCACAGTCCTGGCATAAACCCCAATTTGTCACGATGTATCCCTTTATACATTTCTGGTTTATGTTTATTAATATTTAGTTAGTATTTTTATGTCTGCTCATGAGGGATATTAGTCTATAGTAATTTTTTTTAATAATATTTAAATCTGGTTTCAAAAAGCTAGTCTTATATAATCAGTTGGAATATGGTTCTTCTGAAAGAATTTGTGTAGAATTTGCATAATTTCTTCCCTAAATATTTGACAGACTGGTGAAACCATCTGGGCCTATAGTTTTCTTTTGGGGAGAGTTTTTTTTTTTTTTTTAAGAATAAAATAGAATGATTCAGATTTTCTATCCTTTATCAGTATTATATAATTATCTTATCAGTGTTATAAATTTTATTTGGTAATTTTTAACTTTTAAGGAATTTATCTAAGTTGTCAGATTTGTTGGCATAGTTATTCATAATATTTCTTTATTCTCCATTTAATGCCTGTAGGATTGACATTGATGACAACTTTTCCCTAATATTAGGTTTTTGTGTCTCCTCCATTTTTTATATCAGGATTTTTTACAGAGGCTTTTTAATTATATTCATTCTTTCAAAGAATCAGCTTTCGGTTTCATTGATTTGCTTCTATTATCTGTTTTCTGTTTTTATTGATTTATCCATATATCTTTAAGTTTTCCTTCCTTCTACTCATTTTAGGTTTACTTCACTCTTTGTTTTAGCTTCTAATTGTGGAAGCTTAAATCATTGATTGTAGACATCTCTTCTTATATAATTTATGTAACTATTATAACACCTCACAAATTTGGAATTTAAAAATATTAACTTAATTCAAAATCTTTTGTGCATGACTTCTTATTTGACCTGTGTGTTATTTTGAAGTGTTTTGTTGCTATGGTCTCAATGGTTGTGTCTCCCCAAGATTCTTTGTTGAATGAAATCCTAATGCCCAAAGTGATGATATTAGAAGGTGGGGCCTTTAGGAGGAGATTAGGTTATGAGGATGGGGTCTTATGAATGGAATTAGTGCTTTTATAAAAGAGACTCTAGTGGGGCGCCTGGGTGGCTCAGTAGGTTGAGTGTCTGACTTCGGCTCAGGTCATGATCTCACAGTTCGTGGGCTCAAGCTCCGCGTCGGGCTCTGTGCTGACAGCTTGGAGCCTGGAGCCTGCTTTGGATTCTGTGTCTCCTTCTCTCTCTGTTCCTCTCCTGCTTATGCTCTGTCTCTGTCTCTGTCTCTGTCTCTCTCTCAAAAATAAATAAAAATTAAAAAAAATTAAAAAAAAAAAAGAGAGTCTCCAGAGAGACTTCCAGAGAGACTCTCCAGAGAGTCTCTGTTCTTTTATGTAAGGACACAGCAAAAGTAGGACCCCTGTGAACCAGAAAGTGGGTTCTCATCAGCTGCTAAATGTGCCAGGGCCTTGATCTTGCACTTGTCAGTCTCTAAAACTGTGAGATATAAATTTATGTTTTCTATAAATCACCCATTCTATGGTATTTTGTTATCGCAGCCCAAATGGATTAAGATAGTTTTTAATATCCATTTTTTTAGATCTTAATAGGTTTCTTATTGTTATTAGTTTCTAATTTAATTATCTTAGGGTCAGAGAATGTATTATTTCAATATTATTAAGTGTACTGAGACTTGCTTTTTATTCTATCACATGATCTATCTTAGTGAAAGTTCCATATTCAATTGAAATAATGATATTCTGCTCTTCTTAGATAGAATACTTTATAAAAATTAAATGGAATTGGTTGACAGCAGCATTGTTCTTTATACTTATTCATTAGCTGTTTATTTGTTCTATCAATTACTAAGAGATAAATGTTGAAATCTTCAACTATAGTTTTTTATATTTGTTTCACGTTTCAGATCTTGCATTAGTTTTCTATTGCTTCATAACAAATTACCCCCACATTTAGAAGTTTAAAATACTAAACATTTAGTATCCTTTTATTACTTTTAATCAGGAATTCAGAACCATTTATTTGGGTGGTTCTCTTCATTTGGGTGGGTCTCTTGTGAGGTTTCCAGCAGGACATTAGTCAAGGCTATCGTTAACTGCAGGCTGTAATAGGCTGGAAGATCCACTTCCAAAATGGTTACCAACAGGCTTCAAATCTTTGCCATATGTGTTTCACCACAGGGCTGTTTATAATTTGGCAGTTGGCTTACCCTAAAGTATGTTGTCTGAGGGAGAGAGAGAGAGAGAGATAAGGAGGTACGTACGTTACCATTTATGACCTAGTTGCAGAAGTCACACACCATCTCTTCTGACAAATGTTGTTCATTAGAAGCAGTTTAATAAGTACAGATCTTACTCACAGGATAGACAATTAGTATCCACCTTTTGAAAATGAGATATCAAAAATGTGGGGGTATATTTTAAAAACCATCTCTTTTAGAGTTCATAGACCCAATTCCGATGTGAGCAGGGGATCCCTCACACACAACACCAAGCAAAAATTCAACTCAATTCTGACACTGTCTACATGAAGATAGCATGAGAATCCAGAGGTTAAGAGTTCAGTCCTACAAGACTTCCTCTCAAATCCCCACCACCCTTCAGATTCCAGGTGCAAACCTCAAGCTGTTACTTGTGCTTCTAAATGACTAGCTACAAATGAATTTCCAAGGACCTACTCTTCAAATTAACTTGCTAATGCAGCTCACAGAACTCAGGGAAACATGCACATTTATCAGTTCATTAAAGGATATGATAAAGGATATGAATCCACAGCCAGATAAAGAGATAGGGCAAGTTCCCAAACAAAAGATCTTCTATCCTCATGGAACTTGGAGCATGGCTTGGTGGCAGGCTAGCATGTGACATGTGACATGCGTGGGTGTTCTGGTTCCCCAAGCATGGAAGTTCTTTGAAAAAGGACCCAAAAGCAGTCCTTTTGGCTTTTTATAGAGGCTTCATTACATAGTCATGATTGGCTAAGTCATTGGTTATTGACTAATTCAACCTCCAGCCAGAGGTTGCAGGTAGGGAGAATGGGACTGAAATTTCCAACCCATTTAATTACATGGTTGGTCCTCCTGGCAAACAGCCCCCACCTTTAGGTGGGCTCCAAAGGTCACCTTCATGAATAACAAGACACCTTTATTGGCCTTATCATAGGAAATGCAAAGGGTTTTAGGAGGTGTGAGCCAGGAACCATGGACAAGACCAACTATATATATAAGAAATATATATTTGGTCATTGAGATGACAAAATATATTTCTAATAAGTCACATACAATACCATAATTCTTTAAGATTTTTTTCATGTAATATAAAATTCTGCTATTAGTATATACGCATTAGTATTGTTACGTCTTCTTCAAAATCTTATATTTTATCACTATTAAATGTTTATTTATCTCTATTAAAGTTTTTTTCTGCTAAAATCAGTTTCCTATTGTTCATATGTCCATTCCATATGTCTGATAATTAAGATTTGTTTGACATATTTTCCACTCTTTACTTTTCAATCTGAGTGTTTGTGTATACAGGATATCTCTTATAGCCAACATGTAACTGAATCTTGCTTTTTCATCTAGACTGATAATTTTTGTCTTCTTTTTGGAGTGTTTAGAAATACATTGTCCAGTGCAGTAATTACTAGCCACATATAGCTTTTTAAATTTAAATAAATTAAAATAAAATAAAAAATTCAGGTCTTCAGTCATGATAGCCACAGTTCAAGTGTTCAAAAGCCACTTGTGGACAATATAGATTCTATGTAGACAAGGGACATTTCTCTTGTAACTAAAAGATCTATCATATAATTCTGGTTTAGCCACTTTACACTTAATATAATTATTGATATAAATGGGTCAAGTCTACTTCTTTTACATATTTTCTATTTGTTCCATTTGTTCTTTATTCTTTTTCTTTTTCTTCTTTATTTTTGAATAATTACTGTTTAGTATTCTATTTTTATCTGCACTATTGTACACATACATTATATATAATATGTATACATATATATATTGTATACATATACATTGTTATAAATAACATATTATAATCAGAACATACAGGGGCACCTGGGTGACTCAGTCAGTTAAATGTCTGACTTCAGCTCAGGTCAGGATCTCACATTCTTTGGGTTCAAGCCCTGCACTAGGCTCTGTGCTGACAGCTAAGAGTCTGGAGCCTGCTTTGGATTCTGTGTCTCCCTCTCTCTTTCTCTCTGCTCCTCTCCCATTCACTTTGTCTCTCTCTCTCTCTCTCCCCCTCAAAAATAAAATAAACATTAAAACAAATCACAGTATACATCATTATAAATGATATACACATACATGTATTGTACTTATATGAATATAATATGAGACTAACTTACTATCATACTTTCACATTGTATCACTTCGTATATTACATAAGAATGTTAAAATATGTTTTATTTTTCCTCTTCTGCCCTTTTACTGTTATTGTTTATATATTATTTTTCTTTATGTTATAATCCCCACAATAGTTCTTATTTTCTATAATAATAAATTATCTTTTGGTGAGAAATTATCCTAGCTTTTGTTTGATTAAAAGTTTTTACTTAGCCTTTATTCTTAATATAGAAATCTAGCTTGCCAGGTTGTTTTGTTCTGTAGCATTTTAAAGACATTTCATTGTCTTCTGGATTGCATAATTTCTGACAAGAAGTCCGCAGTTTTTCTTATCTTTCTCCAGTTCTATTCTGGCTGATTTAAGATTATTGTGTAATGCTTTTCATAACAGAATATGCAAAAGGGACCCTGACCTAAAAATCATTAAGTGGTGGTAGCTTAAATCACTCCACAACATACCTGATGGTCCACTGTAACATGAGATGTTCACACCCAGATAGGTGACTCATGATTCCCAAATGCAATGAAAGCATGTGGAATTTCAAGGCCATATTTTATTTTTGAAGGTTTCAGCTGTCTTGCTTGTGTGTGGTAGGTAAATTTATTATTTTTTAAATAAAATCATTTCTGTTTGATCATGACTTCTTATCAAATGTTTTAAAATCCCCCCAAATTATTGTGTAACCCCTCATTTGCATAAATTTTATTATGTGTTTTTGTGTAGATTTCTTTGATATTTATCTTGCTTTAAGGATCATTGAGTTTCTTGGACATGTCAACTTAGAGTTTTCTTAAAATTGGGGAAAGTTTAATTTCTTCAACAACCTTTTGTCTCCCTCCTCTATTTTTCATATCAGTTCTCATTCTATTTATTTTTAAAAAATTATTTTTTCTCTCTTTACTTCCATTTATTTTCTATTTAACAAATTACTATAGATGGGGTGACTTATAAACAACATATTATTTCTCACAGTTCTGGGGTCTGAGAAGTCTAAGAACAAAATTCTGGCAGCCTCAGTGTCTGGTAAGAATCTAATTCCTGGTTCATAGACTACATGACAGACAGGCAAGAAAGCTCTTTGGACTCTCTTTTACAAGGACACTAATCTCATTGATGAGGACTCTACCCTTTTGACCTAATCACCTCCCAAAGGCACCACTTCCAAATATTACCACATTAGGGATTAGGTTTCATCATACAAATTTGGGGGGGACATAAACATTCAGTCCATAACACTAGGTGTATTTATCTTTTCTTCTGCAGTATCTGTTTTCAAACCTATTTAGTATATGTTTTATATATTTTTTCAATATAGAAATTCTATTAGTTTAAATTTTTATGGTTTCCTTTTCTTCATGTGTCCAATTTTAACTCTTTGAAAATATTTACAATGGGAGTTTTGAAGTTCTTACCTGCTTATTCATACATCACTGTCACTTCTATTTCTGTTATCATATTTTTTTCTGATTATGGATCATATTTTTCTGTTTCTTTGTGTGTCCACTAAGTCTTGGCCAATTGTTAAAATTATAAAGTATGAATTTTATGCTGTCGAGTATCTGGACTTTGTTATCTTTCTTTGAATAATAATGATTTTTGTTTTATGGATTAATTGCTTCTTAACCTTGTGGCTAAGATCAAGTGTTTTTGGATTAGCATGATCTTTTAAGTGCTACTTTTAAAGCTTTGTTAGGGAATCACTAATGTAGCCTTTACTGTAGGTTTATTTTAGCTCTCCAAGTAAAATATGACTCCTCTAGGAGTCTGAATTATAAAACTATTAAATCATATTTTTTCAACTTCAACTCCTTCATAATTCTATGATTTTCAACTTTGCATAAGAAGTTTGCTATTTAGTAAAAAATGTGGGACCTCAACATTTTAGTCTATGTAGGACCTCCACACAGATTCCTGGAGGTTTATCTCTCAAAATTACCATCCTCCAGCACTCTGATTCACAAATTTAAGTTGCCTCCCTAAACTCTGATCTCTGTCTCAACAGTTCAATAAAACTTCTGTGCTTTGTTTAGGTTTTTCTCTCCCTGTACTATAGTCTGAGATACAGTCTCCAGAGAGAAAGCTGGGTCAACCACTGGAACCATCTATAGTGTTCTCTTTTCTCAGAGCATATAGATTTATACTACCTATCATCTAATATCTTAAAACAACATTTTTGTATTTCCCCAGCATTCTAGTTGTTTATATATAGTAAGTTTAGTATGGATTAGTCCATCGTGGCTATCAGTACAAGTCTCAAAGTTGTAATTTCAAATAATAATAAAAAAAAAACTAGACACATATATAATGATAATTCATCATAGTGACTTAAGAAATGTAATGAACTGGAACAATTTTGAGAATTATAGCCTGAGACTACTCTATTACTTTTCATATTAATCATATGGCCTTTAAAATACCTCACAGTGTACTCACTTCAGCAGTACATATACTAAAATACATCGCAGTGTTTAATTTTTTTTCAAATTATACTTTAAAAGCTCCTCACAAGCTGTACTGTAGGAAATATGACAAAATCAAAACCAGAAAAAAAACATATTGTGGCTAATCCAATTAATCTTTTTATTAAACTATAGATTATGTTGAATTATTTATTATTGACATTATAAATAATGGGTAAGTCTAGCACTATTTATGAACAAACTAGGGACAAATTTACCAAAATGCATTATCTAAGCAATCACAAAATACTGGATTGGCAATAAATGTGGGACCATTTTATACTAGAAAGCAGTATTAAAGGTCAGAAAATTAAAGAGTTGATTAGCAAGGCAGAAAATTTCCTACCCCACCAAAGAAAGGGTATCTTGTGTATACAATTTAAAAACTGACTTAAAAAGAAATGTGTAAGTGACAACAGCATAGATCTGTTAAGAACAAAGTATACTTCATGATAACATTATTAATACTTATTCTAAAAAGAGAAAGAAACTTAGAAATACTGTTTCATAGTTCACCTTAGAAAAAATTAATTCAGATCACTAAAGTATATAGAAGTAAACTTCAGAGTTTTGAAAAACTCTCAATCTATTATAGGAGCAAAATAATATAGATAAGCTATTAAAAATGAATTACATGGTGGATACATAATTTTAATGAGAATTATGTATGATTTTTAAGTGATTTCTATTTAAAAAGGACAAGATATGAAAATGTAAATTCCTGGATAATTGCCACACAAAAACATGTGATCTGTGGAAAAGAGAATGGAATAAGAGAAACCAACCCCACGAGCTACTCAAAAAATACAATTCTATTATGTGGAATGTCTATAGCTCTACCTAGGAAAGGATATTGTTTATTTGTTAAGATTTTAAGATGTAGAAAAATTATAACAATTGAAATTTTAAAAACAGAAAAACATTGAAATGGAAAAACATTTTTAATATATAGGAACAAATTAAGTCAAAAACATCTATGAAGAAAGGATTCCTATAATCCATATAAGTTTATGTTTTTTTAATTAAAACTCTACAGGGAATCAGATTTTTCAGAGTCCAGAGTGCTAACCATTACACTATAGAACCAGGGAATCAGATTTTTCAAATGCAGAATTTTAGACCAAATATGAATTTTAAAATTTTGACCTAATATTAGATATTCAATTCTACTCAAAACCTCATTTAAAATAGATTAAAAGTAGTTCAACCACTCTTTAGAGGCTGAGAAAATTGATATCTATCTGTACTTAAGAAGACACTGAGGGGCGCCTGGGTGGCTCAGTTGGTTAAGGGTCTGAGTTCAGCTCAGGTCATGATCTCGTGGTCCGTGAGTTAGAGCCCCGCATTGCGCTCTGTGCCGACAGCTCAGACCCTGGAGCCTGCTTCAGATTCTGTGTCTCCCCTCTCTCTCTGCCCCGCCCCCATTTGTGCTCTGTCTCTCTCTCTCAAAAATAAACATTAAAAAAAAGTTTAAAAAAAAAAGACAATAAAGAGTTCCTGAAGAGATGTTAAAAAAAAAAAAAAGACACTGAAAGGTTTTTTTATTTTTTTTTAATATTTATTTTGGAGAGAGACAGAGCACAAGCAGGGGAGGGGCAGAGAGAGAGGGAGGCACAGAATCTGAAACAGGCTCCAGGCCCTGAGCTGTCAGCACAGGGCTCAAAGTAGGGCTTTAACTCAGGGACCGCGAGATCATGACCTGAGCTGAAGTAGGTCTCTAAACAGACTGAGCCACCCATAGGCACCCCGACACTGAAAGTTCTTAAGCTGGGAAGTAACATGATCAGATCTCTGTTTTTAATAAACAGTTCTATCAGCATGGATGGTTGATTGCTGTAAGTATGATGAATATGGAAAGTAGAAGCAAACGAACCTTATAACCAGTGTCATTCATGCGTTCATTCATTCATTTATTCATTCTTACAATAAATCATGATAGTATGCTGTAAGCTGGAAACTAGACACTCTGGCTACTACAGAAAACACGAAGATAAGGTCCTGCTCTCATAGCACTTACATTCCAGTGGGGAAACAAATAATAAATTAGTAAAAAATTTGAAGTGAGCCATTACAAATTGTTATAGCACTTATGAAGAAAATAAACAAGGTGATAGAACAGTAACTACAAGGTGAGGTTTTCTTTAAATAGATGTCAGCAAACCCTCTCTGAGAAGGTGACACTTAAGCTGAGATGTGACAGAACACAGGACTCCAATGAATTCAGTGTCAGTAGGGAGGAGAGAAAATGTTTTGGAGATGTTTGAGAGAGTGAATTAGCAAAACTTGCTAACCAACCGGATATGGGGATTTAAGGATTATTCTAGAGTTTCAGGTTGGAGCAACTGGCTGTCTGGCAGTATTCATAACTGAGAAAAGAGATACAGGAAGACCGCCAGGTGTGAGTTAGATATGCTGAGGTAATTGCCCTTGGAAATATCCAGTTGGTTATTTTTAGTTCTTCTGAAGGGACGTCAGCTATCTCATGTAGAGACCACACAGTCAAGGGAATAGATTTCTCCATGCAGTTGAGGAATGGGTGTGGAGGGAATAATAAGACATAAATAGCCTAGAAGCAAGTGTAAGCATACAAAATAATGTACTACATGCTCGTTTGCACCATAAATTAATGAGAAGACAAAAGGAGTATTCAGCTATAAGGCCTAGACAGTGGGCTGAGCATTTGGAAAAAAAATAACATTTAGTTAGATCTTCACTAAATGCCATACATAAAATCCCAAATGAATTTAAGGATTAAATGTAAAAAAAAATTGACAATTTTAAAAAGTGGCAAATGATACAGTAAGGAAGATATATATGAATGTACTGTGGAAATAAACATGGTTGTGTTATATACCAAAAACAATCAGCCAGAAAATGAGAATCTATTCAAACTCATTGTGAAAAATTCTATCTAGAAATCAGTGTAAGAAGAAATGCATACAACTCATATGTGAAACAACATTTCCAAAACTCAGAATAACCTAAAAAGGAGACAAAAGGGTTTTAGCTTGGTCTCTTGGCAGATGAGAATTCCACCAATGAACCACCCAGGCACGTAGCATGCCCTTGGAGAAGAATATTCAACATTATAAAGAATCATTCCAAATTAATTTATAAATGTAATGCCATTCTGTAAGGAATATTTATCTTTTTTTCCCTCGCTCTCTTTTTTAACTTGTGTTTGGGGATGCCAGCCATTATTTTATGCTTGGTAGGAGGAGCCTTGTTGCCCAATACAGAAGACAAAAACCTTTCTGAAAACTGATGTGGGCAAGACTGTTAAGCATTGCCACCCAGGTGCTCCCACCATATCAGGCCTTCCAACCTGCAGGTAATGATAGAAAGAAGCAAAGACAAGTTCAAATGCATTGTGGTGGCAATGGGGGTGTCACATTTGGTCAATAGCATTAATGCCAGCACTCACTCTTTCAGTTCACTCAACTGACACTGATCGAGGGCCTTCCTATATGTTAGACATTGTTTTTAGTGCTGGAGATACTGTTGTCAACAAAACAGACTAAGGTGTTTGTTTTTCTATAACCTTAAGACTGTTATTCTGGGGAAGGAGAGCAGATAAAAATATTAACCGTGATGATTATGTACATCACCCATTAGGTAGTAAATGCAGCAAAGCAGGGAGATGGGCTAGGGCTGTGAATGAGCACCTGGGGTGGGCCTCAGCGAAAATGTGACATGTGAAGAGATATTTGTCTTAGTCTTATGTCTCTAGAAAACAGACTGTAAAGGAAACGTGTTTTTGCTGGCATTTTATTGGGAAATACAATCCCAGGGAAGAAGGAACACTGGGAAAATGAAGTAAAACAGAAGATGAGATAGGACAAACTAAGACAGAGCATTATTGAGCTGGACACAGCTTTATGGCACAATGAGTACTCAGTTATATGAGGCATGTTCAGAGACATCACATGAAACTACCCTGCATCAATATGAGGGAGAAGGGAGAAGAATTTGTCCACTCTCTCCCATCCCCGTCACGTCAAACTTCATCATTTAGGAAGCAGCCCCTCACACTTCTTTGTTGCACATGTGTGAATGCTGAGTAAAATGGAGAACTACTGCCAATGTCTTGAAGGTCAACTACAATAGGGAATCTCAAAACAGGAGGCAAGAGGAAGGTTAGACCTGTACATTAAAGAGAGATGAGGAGGGGTGTTTGGGTGGCTCAGTCCATTGAGCGTCCAACTTCAGCTCTGCTCACGATCTCATCAGTCGTGAGTTCGAACCAGGTCAGGCTCTGTGCTGACAGTTCAGAGCCTGGAGCCTGCTTTGGATTCTGTGTCTCCCTCTCTGCCCCTCCCCACTCCTGCTCTGTCTCTCTCTCTCTCTCTCTCTTTCTCTCAAAAATAAATAAACATTAAAAAAAAGAGGGATGAGAAGTAGCAGACACAGTGGGAACATCAATCTAAAGCAAAGCAGCTGCCACAGCAACAACTGGCTCCGTGCCTACAGGCAGAGCAAGCCACTACTATAGGTAGAAAACAGGTCGTGTGTGTGATCTGAACGTGGTGGATAAACAGAAGCCAATGCCAACTCTTGAAGATGGTAAGGGACTGAAGAAGAGGTGGGCAAAGTGGTAGGAGACAGGTTGGTAATGATAGGGCCAGATCATTTTAAAGACATTGGTTTTACTTTGAGTTAAAGGGGCAGCTATTGCTATATTACATTTTTAAAAGATGACTCTGGTTGCGGTGCTGAAAACAGACTGTCAAGGGGCACCCTGGTGGCTCAGTTGGTTAAGCGCTGACTTGATTGCAGCTCAGGCCATGATCTGGGCTTGGCACTGATGGCATGGAGCCTGCTTGGGATTCTCTCTCTCCCTTTCTCTCTGCCCCTCCCAGGCTCATGCTCTCTTTCTCTCTCTCTCTCAAAAATACATAAACAGACTTAAAAGAAAGAAAACAAATGGTCAAGAGAACATGTAGGTACAAGGTGATCACTTAGCAGGCCACTGCAGAAATCCAGAATTTGTGGTGGTGGCTTGAACCAGAGGAGTAGCAGAGGAGAAAAGAAATAAAAGATTCTGTACATATTTTAAAGATGGAGCCTACAGGGGGGAGCCTGGGTGGCTCAGTTGGTTGAGCGTCCGACTTCAACTCAGATCATGTACTCAGGGATTGTGAGTTCGAGCCCCACGTCAGGCTCTGTGCTGACAGCTCGGAGCCTGGAGCCTGCTTTGGATCCTGTGTCTCTTTCTCTCTCTGTTGCTCCCCTGCTTTCTCTCTCTCTCTCTCTCAAAAATAAATAAAGATTAAAAAAAATTTTTTTAAAGATGAAGCCCACAGGGTTTCCTCACTTTACACTTTAACAAAATTAAATTTCCAGTGGATTAAGAAGCTGTTAAAACTGTTCAAAATAAAGTCACAAACACATTAGAAGGAACCATAGTTAGAAGTAGGGAAGCATTCTTAACATCCCCAAATTCAAAAGCCGTAAGCAATGTCAACATTAAATAAATAAAATGATCAGATAAGCAACAGAAAAGTAGAAAACACATGTTCACGTATATGAGAAAAAAGTTTAGTACCTAAAATCTATAAAATATTTAGAAGTCAAGAAGAGAAAGGTGAACAATGCAACAGAAAAAAAGGGCAAAGGATATGTAGAGAATATTGGCAAAACAGGAAATGCAAATAAGGATACACTTATAAAAAGGCATATAACTTTGTCGGCTTGTATGGAAGCAACAATTACATGCCAGTTTTCCTCCATCAGGTTGGCAAAAAAGAAGTTGAAACATTCAAGAATTGAACAAAGCATGATATAGGGAGCTCATACACTGTCCGTGAAAGCATGTCATTGACCAATATGTTGAGAAGCATAAATTGATAATATAAAGTATAAAATAGCTATCATCTCACCCCAGAAAATCCACTTGGTACTTATTTTAGGGAAATATTCTCATTTCACTAACAAAAGTGACCAAAAAAGACTAGATAAACCCATGTAGTATATACACCAGTAAAAGGATAAAATATATCCATATGTCCTGACAGAAATATATCTAATATATAACTTAACAAAAAAGGAAGTTGACTGAGAAATATAAAAGATGACATTTGTATGATAAAAGGGTGTGATGATAATCTAAGTAGAAGTTTTCTATGTCCCCACAGCTATGAGGGTCTAGTTACCTAATATAGTCATTATTAGATAACTCTGACATTAAAATAGTCTATTTTATTTTATTTTTTAAATTAATTTGATTTATTTATTTTGAGAGAGACAGAGACAGCATGAGTGGAGGAGGGAGAGAGAGAAAAGAGGGAGACAGAGAATCCCAAGCAGTCTCTGTACTGTCAGCATGGAACTGGATACAGGGCTTTAATACACACACTGTGAGATCATGACCGGAACCAAACTAAGAGTTGCCACTGACTGAGCCAGCCAGGTGCCCTAAAATAGTCTATTTTAATAGCTCAATTTTAAAATAAGTTCCAGACCCTCTTGCACTGTTGGTGGGAATGCAAACTGGTACAGCCACTCTGGAAAAGTGTGGAGGTTCCTCAAAAAATTAAAGATAGAACTACCCTATGACCAAGCAATAGCACTACTAGGAATTTACCCAAGGGATACAGAAGTGCTAATGCATAGGAGCACATGTACCCCAATGTTTATAGCAACACTTTCAACAATAGCCAAATTATGGAAAGAGCCCTAAATGTCCATCAACTGATGAAAGGATAAAATGTGGTTTATATATACAATGGAATACTACTTGGCAATGAGAAAGAATGAAATCATGCCATTTGCAGCAATGTGGATGGAACTGAAAGGTATTATTCTGAGTGAAATAAATCAGTCAGAGAAGGACAGATATAATATGTTTTCACTCATATGTGGATCTTGAGAAACTTAATGAAGACCATGGGGGAAGGCAAGGGGAAAAAATAGTTACAAACAGAGAGGAAAGGAGGCAAACCACAAGAGACTCTTAAATACAGAGAACAAACTGAGGGTGGACAGGGGTTTGGGGGAGAGGCAAAATAGATGATGGGCATTGAGGAGGGCACCTGTTGGGATGAGCACTGGATGCTGTATGTAAGCCAATTTGACAATAAATTATGTTTTAAAAAATTATTTAATTTAATTTAATTTAATAATTTAGTTTAGTTTAAAATTTAAACAAATAAAATAAAATTAGTTCCTGGACTTAAGTGAAATATCTATCCTTGCATATCAAACAAAATTATTTGTCAGTCAGTGTCTTACTGATTATTAGCTACTACTTCAAATAAGAGAATAAAAATGCAATATAAATCAATTGCAATATATAAATGAAAATCATGCAAAATTTGTAACACTGTATGAAGTCCATTAAAGTGATTTGGGGAACTGTACAAGTCACAGACCAGACTTTTCAAAATTAGCAATTTTTAATAAGAGAAGATGAAGAACCATAGTAACAAAATGAAGGCTTTAAACAAAATGGTTTTAAGATCGAAATGTTTAGCAGAGATTGCATACATGAGCAAAAGTGTTCTGCTTTCAGACTCTGCTACAAAAATCAAATGTGAAATAACTGATTTCATATCATGTTTTTATATAATTTTGTCAGTAAAAACTTACAGGAAAACACTCTCAATTCATTCTTTAGTAGATCCAAAATAATAGCAGGTAAAATGATACTTCTTTTTTGGATAAAAATCAGAGAAATTTCCATTTTTTAAATTTTAGTCTTATTTTCAAGATAAAATGACAAGAAATGCCTTTCCCTTCTATCTAAATGACACTTGTCTGTTTTGTAAAGAATTTATATGATGTGACATTTAGTACAAATTATTCTAAATCCATAGACAAAGTGTTCAAATGTCTTGGTGCAGTTTTAAGATTTGATAACTTCAGATGCATAGATTCTACAAATCTACCCCCCAAAAACATTTGAAAGTTTATTTACTTACATTTACAGTATATGCATGTAATTTTGTGAATCATAAGTTTTTAATTTTATTCTAGTCTTTCTCATTAAAGATGGGAAACAATGACAAAAAAGAATTTAATACTTATTATTAAAATTCTCAAACAAAATAAATGTAAAGAAATTGAAATAATTAAACTTTTAAATGATGTGTTTTATAAACTTGTAATACTTCTGATGTTACTAAAGCTTAAAACTACTTTCCTATATACGAAATCAATGTACAGAAATCAGTTGCATTTCTATACACCAATAATGTAGCAGCAGAAAGAGAAATCAAGAAATTAATCCCATTTACAGCTGCACCAAGACCCATAAAATACCTAGAAATAAATCTAACCCAAGATGTAAAAGATCTGTATGCTGAAACTATAGAAAACTTATGAAAGAAATTGAAGAAGTCACAAAGAAATGGAAAAACATCCCATGCTCATGGATTGGAAGAACAAATATTGTTAAAATGTCAATACTACCCAAAGCAATCTACACATTCAATGCAATCCCAATCAAAATTGCACCGGCATTCTTCTCAAAGCTAGAACAAACAATCCTAATATTTGTATGGGAACACAAAGGACCCCAAATAGCCAAAGTAACGTTGAAAAAGAATACCAAAGCGGGAAGTATCACCACAGACTTTAGCCTCTTCCACAAAGTTGTAATCATCAAGACAGTATGGTATTGGCACAAAAACAGACATATAGACCAGTGGAATAGAAAAGAGAACCCAGAATTGGACCCACAAATGTATGGCCAACTAATCTTTGACAAAACAGGAAAGAGTATCCAATGGAAACAAGACAGTCTCTTTAGCAAATGGTTCTGGGAGAACTAGACAGCAGCATGAAGAAGAATGAAACTGGACCACTGTCTTACACAATACACAAAAATAAATTCACAATGGATGAAGGACCTAAATGTGAGACAGGAAACCATCAAACCCTAGAGAAGAAAACAGGCAACAACCTCTTTGACCTCAGCTGCAGCAATTTCTTGCTCGACACGTCTCCAAAGGCAAGGGAAATAAAAGCAAAAATGAACTATTGAGACCTCATCAAGATAAAAAGCTTCTGCACTGCAAAGGAAACAGTCAACAAAACTAAAAGGCAACCGATGGAATGGGAGAAGATATTTGCAAATGACATATCGGATAAAGGGTTAGTATCCAAAATCCATAAAGAACTTACCAAACTCAACATCAGAAAAACAAATAATCCACTAAAGAAATGGGTAGAAGACATGAATAGACACTTTTCCAAAGAAGACATCCAGATGGCCAACAGACACATGAAAAGATGCTCAACATCACTTATCATCAGGGAAATACAAATCAAAACCACATTTAGATACCACCTCATACCAGTCAGAGTGGCTAAAATTAACAACTCAGGAAACAACACATGCTGGTGAGGATGTGGAGAAACGGGAACTTTCTTGCACGGTTGGTGGGACTGCAAACTGGTGCAGTTGCTCTGGAAAACAGTGTAGAGGTTCCTAAAAAATTAAAAAGAAAACTACCCTATGACCCAGCAATAGCACTACTGGAAATTTATCCAAAGGATACAAGAGTGCTGATTCATAAGGGTACATGTACCCCAATGTTTATAGCAGCACTTACAATACCCAAATCATGGAAAGAGCCTAAATGTCATGGAAAGAGCCTAAATGTCAACTGATGAATGGATAAAGAAGATATAGTTTATATATACAATGTAATACTACGTGGCAATGAGAAAGAATGAAATCCTGCCATTTGCAACAACATGGATGGAACTGGAGGGTATTATGGTAAGTGAAATAAGTCAGTTGGAGAAAGACAGATATCATATATTTTCACTCATATGTAGAACTTGAGAAACTTAACAGAAAACCATGGGGGAAGGGAAGGGGAAAAATAGTTTCAAACAGAGAGGGAGGCAAACCACAAGAGACTCTTAAATACAGAGAACAAACTGAGGGTTGATGGGGGATGGGTGGAAATGGGTAATGGGCATTGAGGAGGGCACTTTTGGGATGAGCACTGGGTGTTGTATGTAAGTGATGAATCATGGGAATCTGCCCCCAAAACCAAGAGCACACTGTATACACTGTATGTTGGCCAACTTGACAATAAATTATATTAAAAAACAAAACAAAACAAAACTACTTACCTGTGTATGTGTGCATAGGCATATATCCTAGACCTATAATAGATAAAATAAAAGACTTTTTTTAAAGATTTTATTTTTAAGTAATGTCTATACCCAATGTGGGGCTCAAATTCACCACCCCTAGATCAAGAGTCTCATGCTCTACTAACTGAGTCAGCCAGGACACTGAAAATAAGACTTCTAACAGGTGTTTAAAAAAAGAAAAAGCAAGTCCTCAGAACCTACTGAAATAGACATACAGACCATGTTTCTTGAAGAAAGAATCAAATAGTAAATATACCAATTCTTCTCAAAATTAATCAATGCCAGTTAAAATCCTAGAATTATTTATTTGTTTATAGTTTATTTATTTATTTTGAGAAAGAGAGACAGAGAGAGCAAGCAGGGGAGGGGCAGAAAGAAAGGGGGTCAGAGAGAATTGTAAGCAGCCTCTATGCTGTCAGCATAGGTCCTGATACAGAGCTTGAACCCACGAACGGTGAGATCATGACCTGAGCTGAAACCAAGAGTCAGTGGTTTAACCAACTGAGCCACCCAGGTGCCGCAATCCTATAATTATTTATGAAATCTTAAAAGCTGAGTCTTATTAAAGAAAAAATTTATTCTGACACGTGTTAAGGATGGAAATTAAGACTTTATTCAAGATGAATTACTGCAGGGCACCTAGGTGGCTCAGTCGATTAAGCGTTCAACTCTTGATTTCAGCTCAGATCATGATCTCACAGTTCGTGAGTTCAAGCCCTACATTGGGCTCCATGCTGACAGTGCAGAACCTGCTTGGGATTCTTTCTGCCCATCCCCTGCTCACAGGCTCTCTCATTCTCTCTCTCAAGAATAAGTTAATTTAAAAAAAAAATCTTTAAAAGGGGAGATTACTGCAATGGTGGGTTTGCAGCAGCTAAGAGAGCTCAGTCTCAACTCTGAATACCATAAGAACAAGTGGATTTATAGGGACAAGGTAGTCAATGGATGGAAAATTACTAAGAGGAGATATCAAGAGAAGGCAGATTCTGGCTAAAAAGACTTAATAGGATTCTTTCTGAAGGCCAGGGTGATTAGATATTGAGGTTAGACAAGGGTGGCAGTGGAGAATTTGATCTGATATCCCAGGCGATCAGATACTAAGTATATGAGGTCTCTCTACACTGACTTAGCAGGATTCTTGCTAAAACCCAACTCTGCAGAGATGGTGAAAGATGCCCAAGGTCAAGGCCTAGTCCAAAAGGGGGCTCAGAAGAGCCTGACCAAATCTTGGTCAAGGAAAGTGTGTTTCACACTCTAACATTCTTCCAGAAGGAAGAAAAAAAAATGGCTTACGAGAAGCCAAAACAAAATTTGATTTGAAACAAAAAAAGAAGATCCAGGACTGCACTCGGGCACAGCAGGACACCTCTCAGCCAGCCTCCACCAGCTTCTCATATCCTAGCTAACACCCAACGTACCTTCATCACAAGCAAGCCAGACGGGATGCACTAAGGTCTGATAAGAGAGATCATTAAGGTCTTCATGCAAAAGAGATTCCATATCATGAACATAATGTTCCTTTGGGTCTCTGAGGAACACCTGAAGCAGTACTATATTGATCCCATTCTTCCTGGAGCTGGTGAAGTACATGAACTAAAGCCTGGTTGTGGCCGTGGTGGTGGTGGGCCTGGGAATGAAGTTGGGTGACTAATGTAGCAGATTCTCAGTCAGGGAACTTCTGTATTTAAGTTGTCAGGGACATCATTCATGGTAGTGACTCAGTAAAAAGTCCTGAAGAAGAAATCAGCCTATGGTTTAAGCCTTAAGAATTGATCAACTACATGTCTTGTTCTTACGACGGGATCCATAAATAAGAGGTAGACAAAGCAGCTGTCTCCTTGGGCACAATATGATGTGCCACTGGATACAGCTCTTCATTACACTAACTTGAAGGCAACAGGATCGATGATCCTTTTCTGAACCATATTTACTTTAAAAACTTTTAGAAGCTGGGGGCTCCTAGCTGGCTCAGTTGGTGGGGCATGCAAGGCTTGATATCAGGGTTGTGAGTTCAAGTCACATGTTGGGTATAGAGATTACTTAAGAAAATGAAATATTAGGGGCGCCTGGGTGGCTCAGTTAAGTGTACGACTTTGGCTCAGGTCACGATCTCAGGTTTCATGGGTTCAAGCCCCATGTCGACAGCTCTGAGCCTGGAACCAGCTTCGGAGTCTGTGTCTCCCACTGTCTCGGCCCCTCCCTCACTCACACTCTGTCTCTCTCTCTCAAAAATAAATCAATAAATGTTTTAAAAAATTTATAAAAAATAATAAAATCTTAATAAAAAACTTTTGGAAACTGGAGAAAAGAAGAAGAAAGAGAAGGGGAAGGTGAAGGGAGAGGAAAAGAAGATGAAAAAGAACAACCACAACCACCACCACAAGCAGGAAAGATATTAACACTTCAGCAATGGGGAAATAAATCAATTGAATAGTGTATATTTAGATGTATAAATATTCATGAATTAGTGGAGAAAGAATGGTACTGTGACCATTGACTATCAATTAAGAAAAAAAACGAAATTAGGTTAGTACTGCATACCTTACATAAAAATAAGTACCATATGGATTCAAATTTTAGTAAAGCACTTGAAAAAAGCACTTGAACAAAAGCACTTGAAAAGTATAAATAAAAAATATGAGAGAATATGTTAAGAGTACAGAGGTTTGAAAGTTCTTCCTGAACAAGTCAGAAGGCTTAGAACCACAAGAGAAAAATTAGCAAAGTTGATCACGGAAAAGTGTTAAACTTTCGTATGAAAGAAACCACTTGTAAAGTTGAATTATCTGCAAAAGACTGTGAGAAATTTTTTTTTCAAAATGTTTAATGGGTACATGGTTTATATACATTGTTTTCAGAAAGTTTCTGTGAACCACTAACAAGAAAGCAAACAACCCCGTATAAAACTAGGCAAAGAAGATGCACAAATAATTCACAAAAATAAAAATTGAAACTTTAAAAATGATGTAAAAATTGTTCAACTAGTTATCTCAGAAATCTAAATGAAAGCAGTAATGAAATCTGCTTCAATTCTGATGGGTAAAAAAGGTGATCAAAAAATTTTAAAGCAGGGGAGCCTGGGTGGCTCAGTCAGTTGAGCGCCTGACTTCAGTGCAGGTCATGATCTCATTAACGTGAATTGGAGCCCAGCATCAGGCTCTGTGCTGACAGCTCGGAGCCTGGAACTTGCTTCGGATTCTGTGTCTCCCTCTCTTTCTGCCCCTCCCCCACTCGTGCTCTGTCTCTCTCTCTCTCTCTGTCAAAAATTAAAAAAAAAATAAAAATAAATTTTTAATAAAAAAATGAAAAAAATAAGAAAATACATTTTAAAGTCAACCATCCCTAGTGCTTGTGAAAATACAAAATAATACAAGAAAAACTGACATACTCTGTGGTAGTAAATTATTATCATCCTTTAGGGGAACGATTTGACAGAATCTGCACAAAGCATGCATCGCCTTTGACCCAATTATTCCACTAGCAGAAACATGTGTTTCATAAACACAGTCTGTTTTACCTCAGCCCATGTTTCTTGAATGTGAATTACTCATACTCGATTCATAAATAAGGGAATAGATGCAAATAGCGCACAGAAGTTGTGCAGGTTTATACATTATTTTTTCCAGGGAAAGCATGAGTAGAAATACAACTTGAAGAAGAAAAAGAAACAGTCCAAAGCTGCACAGATGCAGTAGTATCAGGACTCCATTCAGCGCTATTTCTAGAAAATTAAAAACCAGCCTACACCCAGGTTTATCTCTCCCCTGATGGTTCGCCCTCAGTCCTCTGTCACTCACCCTATGGCAGGCTGTTCTGAAACCCAAGCCCACCCTCGTGCCACTCACCCAGCTCACAGCGCCACCTCATCCGCACACTTCTCGTTCCTGCAGCGTGTCCATTTAATGATATTTAAAAATGTTCACATCCATGGGGCACTGGGGTGGCTCAGTCAGTTGAGCGTCCAACTTCGGCTCAGGTCATGATCTCCCGTTTGTGAGTTCGAGCCCTGTAGGGCGTAGTGCTGACAGCTCAGAGCCTGGAGCCTGCTTGGGATTCTGTGTCTCCTTCTCCCTCTGCCCATCCCCAGCTTGTGCTCTGTCTCTCAAAAATAAATGAATGTAAAAAAAAAAATTTTTTTTTAAATGTTCACATCCATGGTACCAGCCTCCAGGCACACAGAGATCTCTCCGCTGGGAAGTCCACACAATCTCCCCAGGTAGCAATTTGTTTTTGTTGGCATTCTGGTTTCAAAGGTGCATAACTATTGAGTGGCCTGCCAGAACCCTATTTTATGTCCTGGTATCTTAACTGCACTATCTTAAAGAATGTTTGGTTTTTTAGGAGCTCATAGATCGTCTTAGAGAAGAAAGCCTATACTTGCACGAGTTAGCAACAAGACACGGATACAAGGATGATCATTGCACGACTAATAAACAGTGATACATAATCAGAAACCTCAAGTCTATCCATCAGAAAATGGTTAGAAAAAATGTCATCAGTCCTTTCTGTACAATCCTATGCCATTATCAAAAAGAGATCTTTGGACATGAAAATTTCACCAAGATGTATTAAGTTTAAAGAGTTACTATGTAACATGTATTTTTAAATTCAAATGAGAAATATAAATTTATATCTACCTGTACCATATTGAACCCAATCATTACATAAAAGGATGCAAAGTTAACAATGGAGAATGTTCATGTTTTACTATGTATGTTTCTGTACAAATGAAGACTTTTTTAAACAGTATGCAAATATTCATCAATCATTTTTGTAGTGGTTTTTAAATGACATACTTTAAAATTCAAACACTAAAATCAACAAGATAGTTTTCAGCTCTTAGGATAGACGAGGGTAAAATGGGAAAAGATTAAAAAGATGAATAGCCTTTATAAGTAAATTGCAAAAATCATAAATAAAATAAAACTATAAATGCAAACTTGAAGGATGTATGTAATAAATATAACTGATATAAGTCAGTATCTTCATTAACCTGGGAGCACACCAAAAACTCCATGTAGTTTTCTGAAAATATAGATGACAGTCCCACCCCCAGAAACCTCACTTCAACAGGGAGAGGAGGAATATGAAGACTGGATAGAATAACAAGGTGTTGAAGAACAGTTAGTCTGCAGCAGTGAGCAAAGTGTGGGGCTGGTGAGAAGGGGGGTAGACAGCCAGGGTGTGAAGAAAAGCAATGCTTTCCTTGCCTGAGTTCCGAATCAATTAAAAGATGAAGGAAGTCAGAGGAGAAATGGAAAATCAGTATACATGACAGCACCATTGCTGAGAACGTTGCTTAATCATGTAACTGTGACAACTTCTTAATACCAACCCCAGAGCTAGACACTTATCCCACTTACAGTCAACTCTCGGGAACTACAAGCACCCCCCCCACCCCTACAGAGCCCACCCAAGTCAAATTTATTTATGAGGTGAACAACCTGAACAGACAGGCAAGTACCAAGAATAGAAAAGCCTTAGCTTCAGTTGCCCGATTTCCTCTCCCCATTTCATCGATCAGATAATTCACTCCTCCTTCCATGGAGGAGCGGGAGTGAGGACTGGAAGTGGCAGGAGTGTTAGTAATCCATGTCCCTCATGTGGGAACAAGATGGCAAGTGAGGGGCGCCTGTGTGGCTCAATCAGTTAAGTGTCCAACTCTTGATTTAGGCTCAGGTCATGATCTTACAGTTTTGGGTTCAAGCCCCGCATCGGGCTCTGCACTGATGGCCTGGAGCCTTCTTGAGACTCTCTCTCTCCTTCTCTCTCTCTCTTTGTCCCTCCCTTGCATGTGCTCTGTCTCCCTCAACATAAATAAATTTTTAAAAAAGGGCAAGTGAAAGGGGGGTCTACCCCTTCTTGCAGAGAGTCCAAGAGAAAGTGGATATTTAAATGTATAATTAAGGGAAATCTACCACAGAAGAGATGAAAAATTTTCAAAGACTAATCAATTCACATTTATATATATGTACATATACACACACTTTATACATAACATAAATTATAAAGCATACTGTAAAACCATTTCTACCATTAAAATTTTTTTTTAATGTTTATTTTTGAGAAAGACAAAGTATGAGTGGGGACGGGGCAGAGAAAGAGGGAGACACAGAATCTGAAGCAGGCTCCAGGCTCTGTACTGTCAGCACAGAGCCTGATGCAGGCCTTGAACCCATGAACCACAGGATCATGACCTGAGCCGAAGTCAGATACTTAACTGACTTAAATGCCTCCCATTACTACCATGTTGGAGAAAATGTGCTCTTTTCACTTTTTGTTTTTTGTTTTTCTTTTTTTTAAATATAACTGCTACAGCAGATAAACTTAACACCCTTATATGAAATGTAAAATGCACCATTAACCTTGACTTCCATTTTAAGAATATAGAATGTTCCCTGAGTCAGTACTCCTCTGAAGAAGAAAAATAGGGTTGAAATTTATATCTTAAGTGTCAAATAATATCCTTTGTAATCCAAACTTCCCACCAACCTATTTTACCTTATATCCTATCACAATTTGAGATCAAAATGTTTCCATGACCTACATGCAGGCAAAAATTATACAAAGGGATACATAAAGAATGACAGAGTACTTATAGATTCATTATAACTAGTGTAGTACTATAGAGATTTTCAACTGAAAGAACACTTATATCAAAAAAGATAACGTGAAACAAAATGATGTGATGGACTCTTGTAATTTTAAGTTAGTACACAAATGCCCTTACCAAATTCAAGCACCTCTGTTCTTTTCAGGACACACACCCTCAAAATATCTTAACCAGCGTAGTTTGGGAAGAGCTAGAGATACTGAGTCTAAAAAATCGATTTTAACTTTTCTTTTTCTTATTTGATCATTTTTCCCGCTTCCCACACTAGAGAGACGACCAACTTAACACAACTAAAATTCTTTTCCCCTTGCACATTTCCAGTGTGGTCCTGCAGGGATTTCACAAGGCTTCTTTTGGTTATATTTGTGATAAGCACTGCAAAGGATATTCGCTGGCCCTGCCGGTGGGGGGTTTGCACCTCCTCGCTATGTTAAGCTCAGGCTTGCTGTGTGACTTGCTTTGGTCAGTGAGATAAGAAAGAGGGTATCTGTCACCCTGCTTGCTTCACCATGCTCTCCCCCCACTCTGTCATGAGGACTAGGAGCAATGTTCCAGATAAGCCAGTACTCATAGACCTAGGGCTCAGAGTGACGTGTAGTAGAAGTGAGATATAAACATTTGCTGTTATAAGACCTCGGGAGTTTAAAGTTGTTATCGACTCTGTTAGAACATGCCCATCCCTACAAATACCAAGAATCATCAAAAGAGAGGAAAGGAAATGCCTTTGGTCTACTTTCTTCTTCTGTATTAAAAGTAAAAGTCACAATGCATCCCTACGTGTGTGAATTGACTGATTAAAACAGAAAAATGATCCACTGCTCTAGTAATACGTAGACTTTATCCCTTACCATCTTTATTTCTGTAAAAACTGGTAACTATTCACTAACTATGAAAATTTTATTTTAGTCCTGCCTTTAGTCTTCAAAAGCTATCATCTGATATCTGATCTGGATTTAGGTGACTGGCCATTTGTTAAAAGAAAACCAAATTGTACCAACTTTTCCCCCACTAGGAGACAAACACATTATTTTTTCATTCCTGAATCATATAATCTTCTGTTTACTTTTAGTGTGGATAAGCATACTTTAAATTAATAAGAGAATGAATACTGATGGTGCTTTTAGAAAACTATGTCATTTTCATATGAAAAATACTAACCTTAACATTTTCTTAGCCAAAGAAGGTTACAGCCTACTAAAAAGAACTTGACGCTTTCAATTAAACTAACGTTGTTGAAAAGAGTCTCTACCACCTTTATTTGAATTGCACTTCTGTTGCTGGAGACAAGCTGCCAAGTGTGTCTAGAATTGATTAATAAGGAGAATAATTGCCTCCTACTAATTTTAATCTTTTGTACAGCTTTGCCTCTCATGGGATAAACATGAGGACTATATGGCTTTATCATCAAATCTGAATCTAACCATCCCCTTGCCAGCAGCCAATGAGCTGTAAACATAAATTAAACTAGATTGAGGATTATATTGCTTGGCTGTTTGAAAATTTATATTACTGCAAAGCATGCGAGCAAAGAGTAGCAGATGGGCAATACTGAGAAAAATTTTCTTTCTGGATATTGCCCATCTGTTTTCCTTTTTGCATTTCTACTTCAAACTATTCTAGACATAGTCATTTTTCCTTCTTTCTTTTTTTTTTTTTTGTGTGTGTGTGTGTGTGTGTGTGGTTTCATAAACTAGTTACCCAAATTTTCCGTGGACAAACAAGTAAAACAAGTCATGTAGACTGGATGATTTCAAGATAAGCAATAATAATAATAATGACTAATTTATATTATGTATTTGTTACACCCTGTCACTCTCCCAAAGCTCTGTGAAACAAAAGATAACTTTTTTCTCATTTTAACATGGACATAGAAAATCTCTTATTTACAGGCTTAAGCCAAGAATTTTGAAATTTGAGCAAACCATCCATTTTTAAGATTTAAGATTCATGCATTTAGAAAACAAAAAATTCTCACACTCCTTGAAATTCCCTTCATACTCTACTGTAACAGCCATTGGTCTCTCACAGCCTTGCTTTGAATTGTTACTTTATGGTAGATGACTCCAGGGGATAATTTAATTAGTGGTTCAGTACCACATGCCATTGGCTACCAAGGTTTTATCCTTTAATATTTGCTCGATTTTTTTTCTGCCTTTAGGCCAGTTAACAAATCCCAGACTTTGTAATATGCCTGTGCTCAGGTGCTCCTCCCCTCCCTGACCATTTTCCTTTAGGCTTGTTGACTGCAAAAGTTTCTGGTCCTAATTTTATATTAGTCAAGGATCTTCACTGAAAGCAACAAAATGACACTGAAGATAAAAGAATGTTTCAAAAGGTATTTCAGTGGGGGTTGGAGAACCAGACAGAGGCCACACAAACCAGAACAGCAGCCAAATCATACCCTACGAGTTAGCCACTTGTACTGCTATTGCCACTCCTGGATGTTCAAAGCCACAGAAAGCACCACTAACAATTCTGGAGGTCACTGTCAAAGCTCCTGCTACTGCTGCCTCTCCTGGTTATTGCTCCTGTAGTTGTCTCTGCCTTCCACCAAACAGATTGACTTCTCTGTATATTTCTTTGCATCATTATCCCAAAACTCAAAGTATAGGCTACATGCGTTTGGTTTCCAAGCCTAAGTGCATGGAAAAGAGGCGAGACATGCAGGCATCGCAGATACCTGCCATTTAAACTTCTTTAGAGGAAAGTCAACTCTGTTCCCCCAAGGGCTTTTAGGTAGGGAATTTCCTGTTTAGAGGACAATGGTCTGTACAATGGATAGCTTAAACAAACAAACAGAAAGGCAAATACTCAATATAAATTCAATATAAACGTCAAATTCCTGTCAATGTCAGGCATTGTTTTATGAGCTTTCTACCTTTTAATTCATTAAATTCTTATGTTATGTTTTCCCCATTTTTGGAGAAGTAACTAAAACACAATGAGGTTAAATAGATTCTCTGAGGTCACAGATAATAAGTGGCAGAAAAAATTATATTTCAGGTCTGTCAGATACCAAATCCATCCTCTTACTATTATGGGCATTGTTTATAGTTGCATAATTAACTTCTCACAAGTCCAGAGTGTATAGTAATTTTGACATTGAATATTGCTTATCTTTTTGAGAAAACTGATAAAGTGCTGAGGAAATGTCAAATGAAAGAAGAATGTAACATTATGATTGAATTTTAAACCAGACTCATTAGATTAAGACTTTTGCCATAGGCCTAAAATTTCTTAGGATTGTGAAATTGGGTCAGAAGACTATAGTTATAAAATTACACTTTACTTTAGAATATATCGTAAACCTCACAGTAGAAATAAGCAGATATTTTTTGTTTCTGCTTTGGGACAATGACTCAATATCCCACTTTCTGGATAGCAAAGATAATAAAGAAAGTGATATTGCCAGAGGTACCTTTCTCTTTACTGGACATAAAATAGTAAAATGATAGATTCTGACATTGATAACAACTACATTTTATAAAGCAATGCTATTCTCAAGGCTTAAATAATTTATTTAACAGAATTTTTAGGAGTATTTTCGTATTTTAGGTCAATGGTATTATTTATATGCATTTTGAGGTAGCTTGGCCAAGAATTCAGAACAAAAGGACCAACAGAAGGTAATAGAGTTGCCCTATTTGTCAGTTACAATGGTCTCAATCCTCTTAGTGTGAGATATGGTACATGATCGGTGCTCTGTAATTGTCTGTTGAGTGAAGAAATCCAGTGCTTTGGCTCATCACTGTTTATCCATCTACATGATGCTTCTCATCAGGCTAGGAAGCCCTTCCCATTCTACTCAAACCTACGTTTTCATGTCTCTTGATATCAGCTGTTGATTTCCTCTTCTACTTTACTGAAAACAGAAAGAGGACCTAATATGAACTTTAAACACTCCTCTCCATTTTAATTTTTCCCTTCTCTTTACTTCTTCCTCCCTTCCTCTTTGTTTTCTCTCTCTCTCTCTCTCTCTCCTGTCCCACTTTTAATTTTTGCTCTGTGCTTCCCCCCCCCCTTTTTTTTTTACTTTCTCTCTCTCACTTCCCTCCCTCTTCCTTCTTAATTTCTTTCTCCCTTTATTTTTCTTCAGGAAAGACAAGCCAGGAAAGCAGAATCAGAAAACAAACAAACAAACAAGCAAACAAACAAAAAACAGTGATTGATTGGAAGGCAAAGCCCTTAGTCTGGGTTTTAGGGACAAAATTTCAGTCCCTGAAGGAGACACATAAGGTCAAGGCAGGGTCGAACACTCCACAAGCCTAAAGCAGGCAGAGAATAAAAAGAGTGATCAAAATACTTTGACAACACAAAGGATAATTCCAATTCATGTTGATAGCGAATAATTTATTGAAGATCCATCAGGGGCCAAGTCCAGCCTAAGATTGTAGAAATACAAAGATAAATGTGATGTGACCCTAGAATATCCCATGATCCAGAGGAAGTGGCAGAACAGATAAAAACTAATAAATGTTTTATAATAAAATCCTCTAAGAAACAGAATATGTATAGAGTGCAATGGAAAGTATATGAAGGAGTATATTATTGTGAGCTCCTCTAAGAATAGACCCTGAGCCAAGAAACAGAATGCAAACAGTTTTTCGCAGGAAGGAAACACATCAAAGGGTACATTATTAAGCAATCACTGTGAAAGAAACTCCAGGAAAAACATTAAAACCTACCTCAAGATTATTCCAGCAAAACACATCCCCACTCTACATAGCATTGTATGATACTTAGTAATTAGGCACTGCTCCCAATGAATGTTAATTCCCAGGCATCTCTATACCTCATTTCTTTTTCCCAATTCTTATTTTGTGAAGCAGATTCACTAACACGATGACAAAGTGAGTTCAATAGCCCAAAGGCTGCTAGTAGACAAAAATGATCATTGGAAATCAGGTCATTGTTCATGGAAAGAAATACCCAAACCAAGGGAATATATACAAAACATAAATGATGTTCACTACAAAAAAGCAAGGGCCAGAAAAAGCTACAAACAGAGGCACATTTGACTATGGTCTTGAAATACAAATGGAAGTTTTGGGGGCAATAAGTAATGCAAGATCATTCGAGCAAGAGAAAATGAGAAAATATGTAGTTGGAACATACAGTGTGCATCTATAACGTAGCATATATTTCAGAGCAGATAGAGTATGTTTATTGGCCATAGAAACAAGCCTGGAAAGGTAGCCTGGAATCATTGTGAAAATTCCTGTATGTCATGGTGTAGATATACTCAGCAGGTTAAGGAAGAGTCATCACAGGGTGCGGATCAGAATCATGTTTTATGTTCATCAGCACTATAGAATGCTATTTTCTAAATGCCTCACATATATTTTCTCTCCTATTACTCACAACTAGATAGTGCTGTCCCTATTACCCACAACTAGATACTGCTGTCCCCATTTTATAGAATAGAAAACTGAAGCACAGAGTAGCTAAGCAACTCACCCAAGGTTAGTCTGACAAGGTAGAGAATTTTAATGCAGGTAGGCTGACAGCTGGGTCATGACTGCCATTGCACATATTAACTTCAACACGTCTAGAGTGTTTTGAAAGACACATTATAATTGGAAACCCAAAAGCAATGGAAACCCATAAGAGACGATACCAAATGAGCAGACAAAAGACAATGGAATTCCCAAAGTAGGAAAATAAGAGTTGGGATAAACAGATGACACCAGCTTTTGAAGTGAAAGGACAGAATTTGATAAACAACTACATGTAGAACATAAAGTAGAGGATAGAGTTAAGGGCAATAACAAACTTTATGAATCCATATGAGTACTATTTTAAAATAGGGAATTTAAAAGAACATGTTAGTATCCATAAAAATAATGAATTCAGGGGCGCCTGGGTGGCGCAGTCGGTTAAGCGTCCGACTTCAGCCAGGTCACGATCTCGCGGTCCGTGAGTTCGAGCCCCGCGTCAGGCTCTGGGCTGATGGCTCGGAGCCTGGAGCCTGTTTCCGATTCTGTGTCTCCCTCTCTCTCTGCCCCTCCCCCGTTCATGCTCTGTCTCTCTCTGTCCCAAAATAAATAAAAAAACGTTGAAAAAAAAAATTAAAAAAAAAAAAAAATAATGAATTCATTTAATTAATCCATGCATCCTACCAACAGGAGCAAGCCAGAATCCCAGTTTTTAGAAATAAAAAATAAGTGGGAGCTGGATTAGTGCTCATGGTGATGATTCTGAGCTTCAATGTACTGCATAAGTGATCCTTACTCTTCCTTCCCTTGTGTTTAAAGCAGTTCTAGAACAGAGTTGATGGAGGCAATGATTGTGAGAGGAAAAAAAAATTGCGGAGCCTGATGAATCAGCCCGACCCTGACACCTAGTTCAGTCCTAAAGTGATACTGGTAAAGCTGCATGTGTTTTTTTTTTAGCAATTTCATAGAAAATATTATCTATTTTACTTCTATATCTGTTGTTCCATACGAAGTTCTTGGTTGAATACCTGAAACGAACATTTTTATTATAAACAGAACAAGAAACATGTGAAAAGCTCTAGTATAGCTAACACACTTGGAATTTACTTTACAAAAATTTTGCTACTTAAAATCATCAAAAAATATCAGAGTTCGGGCAATGGCAGAGAAGTCACTCATGCCAGCCATCAAAGACATCCCATTTTTTCCTCATAACTACACATTTCTGAAATCTATTGACTTTAAACAATCTGAGAAATCACTCTCTAAAGATTTCCAGATGTAGTGCTAGACTCCCACAATAGAAAAAAGACCTCTGAGTCTTTCTTTACTCATTTAAGTCTCCATATCCCAGGTGATCAAACTAATCTCTAAATTTAAAGTAAGAAACCTACGATCATTTACACAAGTGAAGTTAGAAGAAACTAACATGAAAACCATGTAGGGAATTAGCTCTTGAAATACTGAGCATAACTAGAATATACCATTCTTTGCCCTGAGATTCATTAACCATCTTTGTTTTCTTCATTTTTTGTTTGCTTAGTTTTTAGTATCATAGAGCTCAGAACTGGGCTATTGTCTGCATCTCTTACCAATATGTAATAATCTTATTAATAACAGCAATTATTCAAATATTACTGGATTATGATTCCCTCCCATTATGAAAAATAGTCACCACCCCCACCCAATACCCTACTCCTGTTGTTTCATATATGCTCACAAATAATTTTCTGGCCTTAGTTCAACATTTCCCTGAAGTTTGCTATCTACCAAAGCACTTTGTAAATGGCCCCTCACACTGCCACTGCTGTCTGTGCCCTCCATGAAAATGCTATTGCAGGATGAGGATAGCTTCTCTTGTTGCTTACAAAGCTACCAACCCATTAGAGAACAAAATGACACTGAATATCCTTCAGTTTTCACTGTTTCTGGGTCATGCTGTGTTACTCAGATAAAATAACCAGGTGGAATGTGTCTCTCTCTCTCTCTCTCTCTCTCTCTGTCACATTTTAAACCAGAGTATTGAATCAACATTGCTGGAGTCTCCTTTGGATCATGGAGTACTTTACAGAGAGTCCACGGGTCTGTCTCTGCACCTTTTCCAGTTCCCACTCCAACCAAGTACAAACCACACCTAAGTCTTTTCTCCTTTGTACAAATAAATTCATGAATGGCCTGGCTAAGCAGTAACTCCTTTAACACAAATACACTATCTCACCCATCAAATTGTTGGTTTAGCCTGCTCTTCTGGAGGATTTTAAGAAATATTAGAACTCTAATGTTTCTGGAGAATTTAAGCATGGTTTAGCCTGAAGATATATGCACACTATCGATATGTCCTTCTTGGAAATCTTTTCTAACCTAAACAGTGTTTCTTCATTCCTAATCCTTCTTATTCCTCCAAGATACTCATATACAAACCCATGTTTATTTGCTCTGTGTAGTTGTTACATGTGGATAAAAGTGTATTAAAAAAAAAAACAAAGAATTTTGGCTCTAAAACCTTAAAACTTTTGGAGAAAGCTCTTATATTTCATTTATTTGAACAATAAACAGAATTGCTGTTTTTCTGTCCCTAAAGAAGGATTTAAAGTAACTGTTGAATTTTACCACAAACCATCCTGAACTTGTATTGTAATACTGGCTTACTATTCTCAAATGTATTCTTTTTTAATTAATTTTTTTTTAAATTTGAGAGAGAGAGCAAGTGCAAGCAGGGGAGAAGGGCAGAGGAAGAGAGAGAGAGAGAGAGAGAGAGAGAGAGAGAATCCACACTCAGCGTGGAGTCTGACACGGGGCTCGATCCCATGACCTGAGATAGTGACCTGAACCAAAATCAAAAGCTGGATGCCCAACTGACTGAGCCACCCAGGTGCCACGTAAGCTCATTCTAACTGGAGTTTTGCCTCAGCTCATCCAGGGTGATTTGCTAAAACCAAAAGACAGAAGAGGATTGTTAACTCTTCTTTGTCTCTTTAGACACAGTTGTCAGTTCTAGAAGTCAATTTGAAAGAAGGAGGTGTGGTAGTGCCTGAGCCTGGGCGGCTCAGTCAGTTAAGCATCTGACTTCAGCTCAGGTCATGATCTCACGGTTTGGTGAGCCCCTCATCAGGCTCTGGGCTGACAGCTCAGAGCCTGGAGCCTACTTTGGCTTCTGTGTCTTCCTTTCTCCCTGTCTGTCCCCACTTGTGCTCTCTCTTTCTCAAAAATAAATAAACATTAAAAGAAAGAAAGAAAGAAAGAAAGAAAGAAAGAAAGAAAGAAAGAAAGAAAGAAAGAAAGAGGGAGGTGTGGTTATTTGCTGGCATCAGAGAAATGGGAGAGATAAAAACCATCTACAACTTTGATATGTACTATATACTCTGGCATACTTAAATTATTCAGTATTCAGTCAGATCTAGAAATGCAATAATATCATTAGTGCTTCCAGATGAAAACTTGTCTGAACTGAGCATAGTGGAACCACATGACAAGTGTCTTCCAGATGTCATTAAGAGCTAAGTTATCGGGAGGTATATTTTTGAAACCAGTGTTTAATTCTTATAACTGATTACGCTCTCCTTTGGGACACATTACCCAATACACACAACCAGAGTCATTTAAGACCTTAGATCTCCTGGGGCACCTGGGTGGCTCAGTCAGTTAAGCGTCTGACTCTTGATTTCGGCTCAGATCATGATCTCACGATTTGTGGGGTTTGAGCCCCATGTGGGGCTCTACTCTGATAGCATGGAGCCTGCTTGGAATTCTCTTTCTCCTCTCTCTCTCTGCCCTTCCCCTACTCATGTACTCTCTCCCTCTGTCTCTCAAAATAAATAAGCTTAAAAAAAAAGACTCTTAGATCTCCAGATCCATAAACTTCAAGAAAATCTACATAGAATAGTAGATTAAACCTTTGGGGATTAGAGGTTCCATGGAGGAAAAGAAGTCAAGCAATTACTATAGTATCTGTAGGTTTGTTCCTTGGATGTGTTTTTATTTATTTCTAAACATAATTTAAGATGTACAATTATATTTACAAAATCCCCAAGATTAGTTTCTATGATGTTTGTGATTCTTTTTGCTGATTTTGATAAAAGTGACTGTTGTGGATTTGTTAGTCATCTGGTCAGCGTCCATTGTTCCTTTATCTTTCCTAAAGACATTACTTTCTTTCTTTCTTTTTAATTTTTTTTATGTTTATTTACTTTTGAGGGAGAGAGAGATAGAGTGCAAGTGGAGGAGGGGCAGAGAGAGAAAGAGACACAGACTCCGAAGCAGGCTCCAGGCTCTGAGCTGTCAGCACAGAGCCTGATGTAGGGCTTGAACCCACAGACCGTGAGATCATGACATGAGCCAATGTCAGATGCTTAACTGACTGAGCCACCCAGGCACCCCATAAAGACATTACTTTCAATTTGGGTATCTATCATTCCACCATGTAGCCCATGTGTTCTGGGGAAAGTTAAACTTGAGAAAGTAGCATTCAATTGACCTAAGCCAGTGAGTATATTTCCATTCTTTTGCACAGTGACTGGTTCAAAAGGTGTGACCTTAGCCAATCCAGCCATAAGTTAAATTTTAAAAAATAAATTTTAGGACTTTTGCCTAAAACCCTCAGGAAAAAAAAATACTACTATTTCTGGATGATGTGTGGTTTCAAAGACTGGGACCGCTGCAGCTATTTTGTGACTATGAGGAAAGCTCTAAAATAAACTTGACAATGGAAGGGAGAATAAAAATAAACTGGGCCCTTAAGCCACTTACACCAAAAAATTTTTTTTCTTACACATAACATAAAGAATAAAAAATGCAGTATAATGTGGCACATAAGCCAAGGCACATTAACTACAAATATGGATTTCTGATCTCTAGAAACTCTTGTTCTGGAGGTTCTACTTTTAAAATATAACATTAAGTACAAATGTATTACTTCTCTGAAATTTTTATGTGATAAAAAATAAAATATAAATTACTGTAATAATTTATCTTCCATTTTTGAAATAGTTCTATAAATAAAAAATAGTAATAGTTTCTTTTCAATTCGTATTAGAGTTATTGAAAGGCCACATGATTTTTGCTTTATCTTGGAGATTACATATACCACCTGCTTCATGAATGATGGAAAGCACAAATGGAGATGTTAATATGTTAAATTATAGTAGAATTTTATTAGAAGCAACTCCTTCCACATTTAGGGATTTTTTTCTCAAAAAAATCACTCAAATTATTAAATTATCATATGTTTTGATACAGAGATGGACTACTTATATAAAAACCTTATTTATCCAGAGTCATCAATAATAAATTACTTTAGAAGATCAATAATTGTGGGGTGCTGGGTGGCTCAGTTGGCGAAGTGTCCAACTCTTGATTTGCTTCAAGTCATGATCAGGTTGTGATCAGGTTGTGAGACCAAGCCCCTTATCAGGTTCCGTGCTGAACGTGGAGCTTGTTTGGGGTTCTCTCTCTCTCCCCCTGTGCCACTACCCCTGCTCACTCTCTCTCTTTAAAAAAAAGAAATTATAATCTTTAAAATATTTAATTTATTGGGGTGCCTGGATGGCACAGTTGAAGAAGTGTCTGACTTCAGCTCAGGTCATGATCTTGCAGTTCACGAGTTCAAGCCCTGTATTGGGTTCTGTGCTGACAGTTCAGAGCCTGCAGCCTGCTTTGGATTCTGTGTTTCCCTCTCTCCCTGCCCCTTCCCAGCTCATGCTTTGTCTCTCTCAAAAATAAACAAACATTGAAAAAATTTTAGTGTTTAATTTACTATTATTCTTAGGGATATTATGTACTTAATTGTGTAACCATGCCATATTCTAAAGTATGAGAATGCTGTATATTGTATTGTGATGATAATATTAAGTTCTATAAACATCAAGAAGTGTTATACATATAGGGGCACCTGAGCAACTCAGTCAGTTAAGTGTCTGACTGTTGATTTCGGCTCAGGCCATGATCTCCTGGTTTGTAAGTTTGAGCCCCACATCTGGCTATGCTCTGACAGTGTGGAGCCTGCTAAGGATTCTCTCTCTCCCTCTCTCTCTCTGCCCCCCCCAAATAAATAAATAAACCTTTTTTAAAAAGCTTTAAATTAAAAAAAAAGAAGTTAGATACTTATAAACTAAATATTAGCATTATTTAGATATTTTAAATAATTATAATATGAGCTATATATATATATTAATAACAGTAATAATTGAAATTTTGAAATTAATGACCAATCAGGAGTCCCTTTTTAATATATTCTTCATAATAATTCTTGGAGGTAGATACCACTATTATTCCTCATTTTCCAGATAAAGAAACTCAGGTTTATTGACATTCAATAACTTACTCAAGGAAACAGCTAACAGAGAACCAATGCTAAAATCTATGAAATCTAACTTCAAGCCTTTGGGATTAATCATTGCATGATTGTTCCCAGAGTATCAGACCTTTTCCAATTTAAAATTTACCAAAATAAAAATGTTTTCATTACTACAAATGTATGAGACAGATGATAAACAATCAATTAATGAATAGAATTAAATCCAGCAATTAAGCAAGCTAATTATTTTCAGTAGTGATGTGTATTCTGTGCCACTGATAATAGGAAATAATGAGTTACAGAGTTTATATGTTCATATAGATTGAATTTAGAAATATTTGAAAAGATAAAGTTTTAGAAACTAAAAGATGAATTTTCTTGTCAATCATAATGTTACATTTTAGAAAGCCAAGAACCTATGCAGAGATGGGAACAAATTGATCAGATGGTAGATTTTTTATTTGTAATTATTCCAATTATCTTGATAAGTGACATAAAAAGATTTTATAAAACATTATAGTTTTGCTGTTTTATGCGTATAGATACATAGTAATTTTCTACAATTTTTACAGGATTTATTTACCTTATCACTTCATATACTTATACTCACACAATGTCCTAAAAATACTATCCAATTATATTGAATTCAAGTACCACCCAGCTACCTTAACAGTTTCAGAAACTGTACAACTCTTTCCAAAGATAGAAAGACTTTGCCACCCTGGGCATACTGCCAAGACCTTACTGACAAAGCTTTCTCAAAGAAACAGATTCCAGTAGGGCATATCCATTTTACAGATTGGAAAAAAATATCTCACATCAGCCATGGAATTACCATGAGGCTGAGCACAGGATTAAAAAAAAAAAAAGGCCACCATTAAATAAATTGGTCAGTTGATCAAAGTTGTTTTTTTATAATACATATTTGTGACAGCCCACATGCCTTAATCTCTCTCTCTGTCTGCCTGAGTCTCCACTTTTGGTGAATTACTTAGCTCATGATTGTTTACTATTCTTTATGGCTCTATGTACTTTTTTGCATATGTTACTTAGTCTTCTCTGTGATTTGATATCAGAAAAATATAAACTTAATTTCATATCAACAGTGCTTAACATACAAGTGTTCTTATATGTAAATAACACATTTGAATGACTGTTCTAACAATAATCTCAGCTCTACAGCAGCCTCTGTGCAAGTGATTTGCTGTTATCCCTTTGACATCCCCCATCATCTCTTCTCCTTCTCTCCTAATCCCAGTGTATTACCCTTTGCAAATTCCTTCTTCTTCTGGCTTGCTTTAGGATTTGGACAAAGGAAGACACCATCAAGAGAATAGTGAGAAGGAAAGAGAAATTGAGATGTTTTATTTTCACTGCTTCCTTACTTTGGATTATGTTTCTGTAAGTAGTATCCCCCACCGCCAACCCACCCACCACCCATGGTTCACATTGTGTGTCTTTTCGTCCATGATTCTATTTCTCAATGGCTCCCTTGCCAGGAATTCTTCCTTTTGGCCCTTCAGATCTATGCATAGATAATGGCTAGGCTCTGAGAAATCAAGATAACCTTGTTTATTTCCTCAACATTGCCCCCACACCATCCTAACTAGTTCTTTCATAGAAGAATCTTCCATGAGTCATCAAAGGAAGAACCTTCCTTTGAGTAATCTGGGGTGAACTGTTTCCTGACAGGATCATTTAGTCACCAAAACTGTTCTCCACATTATTGCTGTGGGCACCTTGATTTCCTTCCGTTGTTAGACCTTCACTTCCCAATCACCTCTTAGACCATCAGCTCCATTCTAGCAAAGATTTTTCCTTCTTACTCAATACTGTATTTTAAGCTCTCAGACAGTATCCTGAACACAAAGCAAGTGTCCAATAAATGTTCACTGCTGTGATTAATATTGTCCCCATTTTACCACTTGCATCAAGAAAATCTGAATTATACTTAGTCCAGTTAGAACTGGATTCGTTTGTGTTTGAGTTATATAGTAGTTTAACCTCATTATAAATTAAATGGACTTTTTTAGTTCTTCTAGGAAACTGATTCTCAACCAAATACTTTTTTCCAAAGGACACATCACAATTTCCAAATAGATATCTTTACACATAAACATTTGGAAACAATGTTCAAAATTGAAGGCATAATAAACTTCCTCCCTCTGTTCCTATAGTAGTCTTGAAAATGTTGTAGCCTCTTAATATATGGTTATAGAAGGACTGATTATAGGAAAAAGAAAAGATTATGTTTCAAGTACAAGTCAGGGGATAATTTTAAAGTTGATCCTTAAAGGTATGTTTTCTCATATCTGTGAATATCTGTTGTGGGATGAAATGTGCTCACCCAAAATTCCTATGTTGAAATCCCAAATCCAAGTACCCCAGAAAGTAACCATATTTGAAGATATAGCCTTTAAAAAGATAATTAAAGTTAAATGTGGTCAGATGGATGGACCCTAATTCACATGAGTGTATTTGGAAATAAGGCCTTCACAGAGGTGATTTAGTTAAAATAAGGCTGATAGGGTGAGACTTTAATCCAATATGACTGGTATCCTTATAAGAAGAGAAAGACACCAGGAATGCACAAGCACTGAGAAAAGGCCATGTCAGGACACAGTGAGAAGACAGCCATCTGTAAGCCAAAAAGAATGGTCTTACCACAAACCAACCCTGCCAGCACCTTGGCCTTGGATGTCCAACCTCCAAAACTGTGACAAATGTTTTCGTTGAAGCTGTCCAATCTGTAGTATTTTATTATGACAGCCTGAGAAAATGAATATAATATTTCAATCTCTTTATAAATATAGGGTCTTCAGACCTACTCTTTTGCAGACTTAGTGAAGTAGCTTTGTATTGAATCCACTACATTTTATTTTAAGTCTAATCATCTTAATTTGATAAACAAAATACTGATTCATTTCCTGTGGGGGCGGGGGGGGGGGATGTGTGATGTAAAATTGAGGTAGAAACGTGAAATTGCAAGTAGAAGCTAAAACTGTCAATTACTTTGTGATGTAAAATTAACTTAGACACTGACTTAGAATAATTCTCTCCAGTGAAGAAAATGTAGCTTCTCTAAGGCCAGAAATAAACCATGTTCATATGGTCAATTAATCTATGACAAAGGAGGCAAGAATATACAATGGGGAAAAGACAATTTCTTCAGTAATTGTTCTGGGAAACTGGACAGCTACATGCAAAAGAATGAGACTAGCCCACTTTCTTACAGTATACACAAAAATAAATTCAAAATGGATTAAAGACCTAAATGTAAAAACCTGAAACCATGAAATTCCTAAAAGAGAACATAGGCAATAATCTCTTGAACATCAAACTTGTCAATATTTTTCTTGATATGTCTCCCAAGAAAGGGAAACAAAACAAAAATAAACAATTGAGACTACACCAAACTGAAAAGTTTTCGCACAGCAAAGGAAACCATTAACAAAATAAAAAGGCAACCGGATGAATGGGAAGATATTTGCAAATAATGTATCTTATCAGTCATGGATATCATGAATATCATGATATCCAAAGTATATTAAGAACCCATACAACTCAACACCAGAAAAAAAAAATTATCTGATTAAAAAAAATGGGCAAAGGACATGAATAGACTTCTTACCAAAGAGATATACAGCTGACCAAGAGACACATGAAAAGGTGCTCTACGTCACTAATCATCAGGAAAATGCAAATCAAAACCACAATGAGATACCACCTTACACCAGTCAGAATGGCTAATATCAAAAAGACAAGAAATAACAAGTGTTGGCAAGGATGTGGAAAAAAGGGAACCCTCACGAATTGTTGGTGGAAATGTAAATTAGTGCAGCTACTCTGGAAAATAAAGGATTTCCTCAAAACCTTCGAAAATGAAGTTCCTCAAAAAACTAAAAATAGAAGTAGCATACAATCCAGTAATTCCACTTCTGGATAATTACTTGAACAAAATGAAAGCACTAATTCAAATATAGATATATATATATATATATATATATATATATATATATATATGCAGCCATGTATTTAAAACAGCTTTGCTTACAGCAGCCCAAATATGGAAGCAATCTAAGTGTACTTCAATAGATGAATGGATAAAGAAGATGTGGTATATACACACAACAGAAACTTACTCAGCTGCTAAAAGAGAATATCTAGGCGATATTATGCTAAAAAAAAAAATAAATAAACCAGAGAAAGACAAATACCACATGATTTCACTTATATGTGGAATCTAGAAAACAAAACAAATGAACAGCAAATAATAACAAAGAAAAAGTCTCATAAATACAGAGAACAAACTGGTGGTTGCCAGAGGGGTGGGGGTGGGGGACATAGACAAAATGGGCAAAGGGGATTAAGAAATACAAACTTCCAGTTATAAAATAAGTCAGAGGATAGAAAGTATAGTATTAGGAATATAGTCAATAATACCATAATAACTTTGTAGAGTGACAGATGGTAACTTCATTGATCACAGTGAACATTTCATAATGTGATTGTCAAATCATTATGTTGCACACTTGAAACTACTATAATACTGAATGCCAACTATACATTAATTAAAAATGTAAAACAAAAGAAAATGTAGCTTCTCTACTTTTTCGTCTCCAGATTTTGGCATTGGTATTCAGATTTGTATTGAATGGTTGAAATGATGATTAAGTAAATTCATAGGTCTTATAGTAATGGTTCTTAAAGTCTGGTTCTTAGGCCATCAGCATCAACATCAACTAAGAATTTCTGAGACAGGCACATTTCTGAATCCAACTCCAGACTTATTGAGTAAGGAACCCTGGGGCCCTGGCAGTCTGAACTTTAAAGGTCTTCAGGTGATTGTGATATAGGGTAAAGTTCAAGAAACACTAGTTTACATGACTACAAATCCTAGTGTCTCAACATGAAATGAATGACTTGAAAAAGTGCATAGGGAGAGTTACTCATTCAGAAAAAATTGAATTATTTCCTCCAAATACTATTGTAATAACAATCTATATTTGTTAAAATGGAAAGTGCTTCATTAATTACTTGGATTCTAAATCTTTCAATCTTGTAAACAGGAATTCATTAACATTATAGTATTTAAATACTGATAATATACTAATATATTATAACTTTTCAAAAACCTACTTTTTAAGTAACATTAAAAATATTTAGGTTGATTTTTCAAGAAATATATAAGGTAACAATGCATTTATACAGTGTACCATTAGTTGCATTCGTCAAAAATTAGCTCCAGCCCTACTTCATCCAATATTATTCACCTAATAATTACATGGAAAGAAAGAAACTCCATGTGAACCCCTAATGTTTACTTGTCACCTATAATTTGATGAATCATTCTTAAAGATTTAAGAACCTCCCTAAACTTCAAATAAAATAGTAAAAAGGAATTATCTCTAACAGGCAATACTTTTTCATTGTTCTTTATTTTCTTCATCTCCAAGTGGCAGAGACTGAGAGCAACAATACTTAACTGATTTAGATTTGTCAAAAGAAATACATCAGTATTCACTTCAACACAAACATTTGTAAGAATTCTTTCACATATGTAAACAGCTTCCCTGAAATCAAGTTTTACTACAATTTTTTAGTATGTGAATGTTTGTATTTCATAATATAAGACAGTGTTCAAAAGGTAGTAGAAAAAAGAAAAAAAGAATCTTGTTACTCACAGAACTTAGAACCAATGAACAATCTGCTACACAGTCTGCTTGTGCTCATAATAAACTATATTAAATAGCAAATACTGTATTTTCCTCAAAGGTAAGATGTTTTCAACTTGCTTGGTCTATAATCATAGCCTATGCTTCCATTTGTGTTACAAAAAGGCTACCCATTTCTTAGAACACAAACTGAGGATTTGGAATGTTCATATAGCCTGTCCAGGCAACATGAAGTCACTGTGTGGACATTGAATAATTATTAGGCCCAGGTTTGCCCCTTAGTAGTTCAGCCTGATTTGTGGACAAGAAGACGGTGATTACTTGAAATCTAAAGGAATATCTCATAGCCACAGTATAATTTCCTTTTCTTCCTCCCTTCTTTCCTCCCTTCCTCCCCCTCTCCTTCCCTCCCTCTTCCCTTCTGTCATTATTTTTACTTTGGAAAGAGAGAGAGAGTCCAGGTAGGGGAGAAGTGCAGAGGGAGAGAGAGAATCTTAAGCAGGCTCCATGCTCAGTGCCCAGCCCAGTGTAGGGCTCAATCCCATAACCCTGGGATCACGACCTGAGCCGAAATCAAGAGTCCAACACTCAACCAACTCAACCACCCAGGAGCTCTGAAAAAAAAAGTTATGATGAAGGAAAATAATATTTCAAGGTCTCTGTAACAAACATATTAAACGGATGTAAAAATTTCTATTTAGGGTAAATAGCAATAAATATCTATATACTAGTGCTAATACATCTGTGGTATGTTTCTTATATTCAACATGAAGGAAAAGCTAAGTTTCTGTTATACTCATTAGGAATATAAAGACAACCTTTTTTTCTAGCCCATGTTCATAGACATCCTGAATTCTATGGATCTGGGACACACAGGTTCAGAACTCTGGTGTGGAAGAATATGATACAATACCATGAAATTATTATCAGTCAAAGGCAGAGTTTGGAGAATTCCACAGGCCAGATGATCTAGTAACTTCAAAAAATCCCAATCCATAAAAAATTTTTGATAAACTTAGGAGTCATTCAACCAAATGCAATGGTAAGATTCCAATTCAAATAAGCCAAATGAAGAACACATTTGGAAACTGTCAGGTAAAAGTGGACAGTGGTATTAAATTAATTTTCAAAATATAATAATGATATAAGGATTAGGTTTACAAATTCTTATCTAGCAGAGATGTATACTGAAGTTATTGTGGATGGAAATTAACATGTTACCTTGAATTTACTTTAAAATACACCAGGATAAAAAGTGAGGAAAGGGTTTGATAAAAGAAGAGTGGCAGAATATTGGCCGTTGCCAAAGCTGGGTACATGGGGTTCCATTATGCCATCCTTATAACTCTATTAATTTCAGAATTTCCCCTAATAAATAGATGCTCAAGGTTGAAAAACTGCCAGAGGCCTTTAAGATGGGAGAAATTTAACCTAATTTACTTTGTAATGAACTCCTGGAGGGGTTGTGTTTGGCTCCTCTTTGCCACACCTCACATCCATTTAACTGACCTTTTTATCGTGGCCATTATTGCAGCTACCAGCTGTGCACAGGTGTAGGTGGCAACATCCTGACCCAGTTGCTTCTCATCTCTCTTACTTCCCATCTAGGGGATGGTTCTCTGCTATCCCACTGCAGGGTTGCCAGCGGGAACACATTCAGCAAGTCTGTGACACAAGCGAACCTAGCAATGCAAAGGAGTTAACACCCAAGGCCAACCAACCCAAGGGAGAGAGCTGATGAAAATTACTCCCTTTCTTCCCTTCTCCAAGAGACAATTCTTCAGGGTTGGAACAGACTCCTCAACAGGCCTTTAATGGAACTTAGCCCCAGGGGTACTCATAGTGATCATAGCAGCTATCCTTGGATCATCTGTTTCATTCTGTCTGCTCTTCTACTGTTGTTTCTTGGGATGACTTAACAAAATAAGCTTGTCTCAAGCTATGCTTCTTTGGGAATAAATCAACAGAGTAAAAGGAAAATAAGGCTATAAAATATGGCATATTCTTTTTCAGCATTAAACAAACCACTTAAAATACTATGTCAGTTGGGTGCCATGGCAAGCAGACTCTGAGATGAAAAGTTCTATGGAACAATGCCTATAAAAGATAAAAGCTGAAGGAAGCAGAATGTCACAGAGAAAAACTGGAGATCACAATGGAAGGAAAAGGGAGCTATAAGAAGTATCAGACAGGGAGATCTTCTAGCAGTCATACAAATTTGACAAAATATCAGCTAGTCAATAGGGAGCTCTGGTGCAAAGATGTCCCTTAGTGGAATATTGGGCAGATATGCCAGGACCAGTACCAATATTGTGCTCAGCTCTGACTCTCAGCTGGCTGAGAATATCATGAAGTTGGCTCAAAGGCTGAAAGAGACTGAAGGTCCTCCCAGCTATAGATTATCAGCTAACTGTGCTAACTGCTGTTGAATAAATTCCTCTTAAAGAAAGATTCAGACAGGGGCACTAGGGTGGCTCAGTTGGTTAAGTGTCTGACTTTGGTTTAGGTCATGATCTCATGGTTTGTGAGTTTAACCCCTGCATCAGGCTCTGTGCTGACAGTTCAGAGCCTGGAGCCTGCTTCAGATTCTGTGCTTCCCCCCCCCCCCCAATCTGTCCCTCCCCTGCTCGCTCTCTCTCTCTCAAAAATAAATAAACATTAAAGAGAGAGAGAGAGAGAGAGATTCAAACAGCCCAACAACCCACCTCCACGGCCTCCAAAGGTACATTTTGGAAAAGAAGGTTTTTTTTTAATTCATAGATTTGATTACCCCTCTCCTTTGTAACCTCAGTGAAAGGTCTATAAAGATGAAAATTAAATGCAGTAATTACTGATAAATAAAATAACACATTGTTGGTTACTCATGGTGAAATCAAAAAAGAAAATCTCTGCCAACTCTGTGAACTCTTACAGCTGTCTGTGGTAGTATTTGGAGATATGGAAAAAAAGTGAACATTGTCGATAAAAACAAGTTTCAATTAATATCCTAAAGGCAAATATGGGGACATGTACTCACAGTCCTATGGGAACTTCTCAGTGGTAGCAAAAACAGTCACCCAGCAGAAGATTACATGGACTCTCACAGAATGGGTAAATCAAAAGGTAAGTACATAAGTCAGCTGAATGACCTCCTGAAACAATGCTGCGTCGGGGCTTAGATACTCTGATGCCTCTGTTACTCTTGCTGGAGACTTGGCTTGTCCTCAAGGTTGGTGTAGTACACAATTCCTGAGGACAGACTAAAGCAGAGGAAGCAATAATAAATTATTAGCACCAACATATTTCTCACAGACTGTGTCATCATTTCAAAAAGAACTTTTCCGTTTTTTTTAATACATGCACAAATGGGAATTCATCCGTGAAAGATGATGTGATTGTAATTCTTCCAAAAGAGGATCATTCCATAGCTAATTAAAGAATTAACCATTAACAGTTACAAAGCATGTATAAGTGCATCATACAAAAAGCATCCACGTAAGTTTCACTTCATCACCTGTGCTGTTGTAAAAAACCAACGGTCAAAACCAGTAGCATATATGTCTGAATATGTCATGTGGAATCTTTTTCCTTTTAGAGTTCTGCCTGCCTTTATCAGATTTAAGCAACTTAAACAGCATTTGGAAAGCATATGAATGCATACTGGTCACTCTTAAATTGATCTCACTAAGTAGTTCCAAAGTCTTTCTAGTATTTTCAATTTCTAACTCTATTCAATTTCAAGGTAAGAATCAGTTGCAAGGTATTGAGGGGGTATAGCCCAAGCAGAAGCAGTAGACCTGAAGCACTGGGCAGAGCCCAAGGGAAAGGCATTGTTTGCTCACAGCTCTCTGTGGTTTTTGAGAGATTGTCTTGTTGTTGCCGCTGTTGTTTTTTGTTTTGTTTTGTTTTGCCTTTGAGAAAGCATTTAATAGAGAAGAGGGCCTTTAGGCAATTTCTCTGGGAGGTAACAATCACAGATATTCTTAAAGAAAAATGAGTGTCTCCCCTTCCCTGTCACAACCCAGAAAGAAAACTTTTGTTACGGTTATTAGAAGCAAAAACAGAGTTCTAGCTGAAAAACGAATACAGAAAATACATCATCTTGCCTTTCTAATATTCTAAGTTACTCAATGGAAAAATACTACCATACTTCAGTTCATTACAGTCAGTTGTGTACATGATTCTCCTTTGCTGCTTAGAATAACTTAGAAAATTACGTATTCAGAAAGCTGTGTAAAATGGATGTTGAGAGGGATAACAATTGTATAACAGTCCAATTAATTATACAGACTTTTTGTGCAATATTGATAGAACTAATAAATGTTCCAGTGTTTTGCTTATTTTTCTACCTTTTTAGAGCATAAAAGGGAAAGTTCAACCAAGTACTATTCCATTCTGTATTTATGTAACAGCAAAAATCCTTAGATATCCGATAACCAGTTGACTAACCAAGACACTGGAGATAAGTCTATACTTAGTTATTACATTTATATATAACAGAGCAAAATATAAGCAGCTATTTATGGTTACTGCTTCACCGATTCTGAGAATAAATTTGTAAAGTCATATGTGCATGGTGTAACTGTTCCATTTTTGTTGTGTTCGGTAATATACCCAGAACATTCCAGTGATTAAGAGCTTGCCATATCACATTACCTAGTGGTGAGCAACATCTCTTATTCAGTGATAAGCAACAAATTGTTTCCATGCTTACTTCATGTCATTTTCTAATCATAAAGACCCCATAGATGCAGAGCCAACAAACCCTTGATGGCAGAAGAAAAATAGAATGACAAATGGAAGGTCATAAAGATATCTGATGAAAGGGAAGTAGAAGGGGCACACTGAATAATCAGCTCACCACTCACTGTTCAGAAAGGCCCAAGTATTAGTACTGTCCAGATATTGAAGAATCCTCCACACACACGTGGCCTTTAAGTCAACAAACACAAGGTCTTAATAAATATCTATCATATGCTTGGCTTTGAGTTTAGCACTGTATCAGATACAAATACACACAAAAGCCTGAGGATCAAGGAGTTTACAATCTACCCATGACACCATAGCTAACATGCTGGTACCACACATTAAGACCTAGTGAATGGCACTAATCTAATGGTAATAATAGTAGTTATAATTCAAACAAACTCACTAGGCTGATGTTATCCTTATGGAGTAAGTAGAGTCTGTGGTGGGCCACAAGGGTTGGCCTTGATTTTGTGAGACAAAAGGAAAAACAACTTCAAGCATAAGAAATAAATAGGGTTAGGATGACGTTAGGTATCTTGCTAAAGATAATCCTCCGATTTTTAATAGAATTGATAAATATGGCTTATTGGAGAGAATGGGGATAAACATTTTAGGATACAGGAAAGAGAGGAATAAATGTTTTCTACAGAGGAAGAGAAAAATACAAACATGAAATGAAAGGCTCACTGATACAAAGCAGTGAGAGAAAAATGAATACTCAGTAATAAAGGGCAGAGAAGAAAAAAGCAACTAAATTTATGCATGACTTGTGTGCCTGAGCAATGTGCTAAATGTCTTTATTCAAAATACAACTGCATTGGGCATCAATGGCTTTATTGTAGTGTCCTCCAGATATCCATGACAGTATCCCAAAGCATTATCTTAATATTCCAGTCAGTCAAGACCAGGCTATAACTTTGGACATGATTCTCACTAAAGACTGAGTGATAATGGGACAGAATTCTTGAACAGTAAGTGACTTATACTATGATATCAAGTAGCCCAAACCCGAGGAGCTATTTGCCCTGGCCTGCGTCCCCATGTCCAGAGGCAACCTAGACCCCACCCTTAGAAACTCTCCTGGCATCTCCAAGGCTCAGATATTTCTCTGCCCTGATTGAGGCACCCATTCAAACCCTGTCTAAGCCAGATTTTAAAAAGGGTTGAAACTCATTTCCTTCAGGAAGCAAATTTCAGGCAAGTGAATCTCTTCTATTATCTCAGCAAACTTCCATAACAAATCTCATTTCTGATCCATCTAAAGCGATGACTCCTGCCCATCTCTCCAGGCTCTTCAGCCTTCAGAGAATTCATCTCTTCCAACAAGGCTGGCAGCCACTACTGGCTACTGACCAAACAATCAAGCTGCTTTATCCTTCTGTGCCGTTGGGCACATTGGTATGCTGTTTCCCTGTCTTTTCTAAAGAATCAGTTTACGCGTTACCTCCACTGTGAAATTTAGCTGAACACTGCAAAGCACTTTTTTTTCATTCTTTAAAAAAAGTTTTAGTATTATTCTCTGCCAATCGCTACTTTAGGAACTGGAAATATAGTGTTGAACAAAACATAAGGTCTCTCTCTATCCTCCAAATTGGGTATCCATTCTGAGAATTTGAGACATAAGCGCTCTTTCATCAATATTTCATGTATGTACCATGCACACATCTCCAAAAGTACATGGTGGCTTATTTTTTGTTTCTATATCTCTTTCTCACTATATTATAAGCAACTTAAAAACAGTGACTGTCACCTGAGAATCTCTAGTGCCTACCCAAGTGCTGGAACACAGTTCTGCTATTCAACACCCAAGGGCAGTGCTATCAACAGTCAATGATGGTGAAAGCATGCCTAACAAATTGACCTTTTCACATATCAAAAGGCTTTTTAACATTATTGTTGTTGCTATTTATGATAGCATTTTTTAGAAAAGCAGCTCTTGATATTGTATAAACTTAACTGATAAACAAGTCTGATTGATAAACAATTGAATCCCTAAACCCAACACTAAAGAGCTTATTGTTTTTCTTCTAAGGACATTCCCTCTAAAAATATTGTATAAACTATGTAAATATCATAAACCTTTTGCTAAATGAGTTGTCAATTTATATTTTATAGCTTCAATTCTGCCCGCCCTCTCAAGTGTTTTTCTTCATAAATATTCATATGGAGATTTGGAAGGAGGGTGTTAGTGGTGGTTTTTCACTCGTGGTTGCTGTTTTTCTTACTTTCTAACACAACCGCTGTTCATCTCTGAAAACTGGGTAATGACCCAAAGAGAACAAAGAACATCAGTAATCCTATGATGTGTTCATTCTTTATCTTGTTTCTTTCTTTTTTTTTTTTTTTTTTAATTTTTCACTCTAAGTCAACAGTTGATGCCCACCTCTCCTCCAAGGTTTGGATCTGTAGGCTTTGCAAACTTCTATTTCTTAGTTTACATACCCTAGCTTCTGAAAGAAAAAAACGACTTTTATTTATCCAGTTGTATCTCCACCAATTCTCTATAAGCTGTCACTTTCAGCTACTGAGCTAAAAATGTTCTGTGGGGATGATGGCAGCTTCTTCTGTTCATCCCATTTTCTCTCACACAGGTGAGGCCAAAAGCACTGTGCAAAACATAGAGAAAGATTTGAAGACATTACTTTTCTGGGACAACATAACTGATGTCACTTTGTATTCTTTGTAGTCAACTTACAATCTCTATATTGTCATATATGTTTACTATCTCTTTATATTCTATATATGGGTATGACATAAATCCTTAACTAAAAATAAGCACTTCTGTCTACCACTCCTTTTTAACTTTTTAAAATCTCAATCGAGAGCCTGTATCTCCTTCTCAAATATCAAATATCACCCCTTCCTTGTTTAGACATTTTTCTATACCTTCTAGCTTCCTGGAATTGTTCCCACTGTATTTACTACCAAACATTTACTCTTCGGGCCATCTTGTCCCAGTGAAAATGCAGTCAAATGCAGCTGTCCTGGATCAAACTCTCTAATTGTTAAGACTGGTAACTGGCTATTTAAGCTATTAATTTACATTTGAGATTCCATTTGTAACTTTCACTGGTAAAACATTGGCCAGTGAATCTCGTTTGTCAATGCCATATGGTTGTCTCCATCACATACTAGTTTCAAAGTTCATTTCTACTTACAAGCAACTTCACTTCATTTATTTACCTTGAGTATTAATATGGTATTTTTCTACATGATAGAAATATAATTTTCGGTCTTCTCCTTTACCTAGCTGCTGTGACCTACCATTTCCACTGGCTAAGTACAGCTGTGCTACTTCCCCCATGTAACAACTCTCAGAAACTGTCTTAACATTTTATTTTAAAGTGTTAAAGGGAGGCAATCCTCAACAACCATATTAAGGAATTACGGGGAAAACAACTGTCATACTCGAAGTAGGAAAGAGCTGGGTTACAAATAAAAGTATTCCCTTTTTATACAAATAAGCTAGTGGTTGGTCTGAGAAAGGAGCCCAGGAAATTTGCCTTCTATGTTAGCATATCAGTCAATAGACTAATTTTTATTTTCACTTAAGATAAAATCATAATACTGGAAGAGTCTAGTTTCAGTTATGTCCCAGACAGAATTCTATCAACACTATGCCAAAGTTAAAGTTAATTTCACAAATGTTTATAGAACTCTTTGTAATATGATTCCGTGATCTTTTTCTTTTTTTTGAAATGTTAGAGTCAGCAAACTATAACCCTGTGTCTCAAATGAGATTTTAGACTAGCCAGTAAAAATGGCATGGAGTTCTTCTGGTAGAGAACAATAATCAGTGTCGTGATATTCATAAAAGCATTCTTTGATTATGCTATCCAGGTCCAAAGCTATCTTGGTCATAAGTTGTCATTTATTTATTAGTTCATTCAATAATTATTTACTCAGCAGATATTATGTACTCATCCCCAATAAAAAATTTAGACATAATTCCTTTTGCACAGCTTACAACATTTTAAAGAGGACAGAAGAAATTATTTACAGCATGTTAACTCTTACGTTAGAAAATGTACAGAGCTCAATAGGAAGATTTGGTGAGGGAAATTCCACAAGATTTCAGAACTCAGTGAGTATTTCCTAAAGCAAGCAATGTCTTAAATGTGGGCTTGGAGGGTTAAAAAAAAAAAAAGAGGTAACCTAGTCAAATAGGAGGTATGGTGGTTAAAAAATATTTCAAGTATGACATATACAGAGCCACAGATGAAAGACGGCATGGTATACTACATGATCTGTAAGAAGTTCATCATGGGTGGAGTACCAGAATGGAAAGTGACAGAAATGGGGCCAAAACAATATCCAGGGCCAGTGTGAAAACAGAATAGAACAGAGGTCAACAAACTTTCTGTAAAGAGCCAGGTAATAAATATTCTAGGCTTTGGGGGCATGCAGTCTCTTATCTCACCTATTGCAGAGCTAAAGCAACCTGAGACAATGTGATTCATTGGATATACAGATTAATTTGTAGTAAATGGACTTCTTAAATATATTTAATCTCCTGACCCATGAACACAAGTGTTTCTCTTCATGCATTTAGTTCTCTCATTTCAATCAGCAATTTTTTCTAGTTTTTTCCCTTTTTTGATCTTGTCCTTTTTTGTCAGATTTATCCCTAGTTCATATTTTAAATGCCATTATAGATAGTATTATTTTATTTAATATTTTTGTGTTGCTTGTATGTAGAAACATAATCAGTTTTTAGATATGGGTCTTGTATTCTGCAACATTGCTATACTCACTTATTAGTTATAATAGCTTTATTATGGGTTCCATGCAATATTCTACCAAGATGATTATATTTTATGCAAATAAAATTACTTCCATTTTCTTTCCTTCCAATATTTTATTTAAATTCTAGCTAGTTAACATATAGTGTAGTATTTGTTTCAGGAGTGGAATTTAGTGATTCTAAAATACTTTCTTTTTGATCAGAATTTATTTCTTCTGCTTGCCTTATTGTCCTGGCTAAAACCTGAAATACAATGCTGATTAAATAGAATATCCTTACCTTTTTTTTCACTGTTGAGGATAGCATGTAGTCTTTCACCATCAAGTATGAGGCTCACTGTAGGGTTTTTGTAGAAAACTTTTATCAAGTTGAGGATATTCCCTTCTGTGCGTTAATTTGATGTGTGGCTATGGTGCCAGATTTTTGGTCAAACACCAGCCTAGAAGTTATTATGAAGACGTTTTTTAGGTGTGACTCATATTTAAATCAGTAGACATCAGTAGCTATCGGAGTAAAGACTTTGCCTTCTTTAATATGGGTGGGTCTCATCTAATCAGTTGAAGGCCTTAAGAGAAAAGACACAAGTCCTTCAGAGAAGGAATTCTGCCTCCCAACTGCCTTCAGACTCAGGACTGCAATATCAATTCTTCCTTAGGTTTGCAGCCTGCCAGACTGCCCTGCAGATTTCAGGCTTGCCAGTCCTTACAATCACATGAGCCAATTTTAAAACAAATGTCTTTTTCCTCCCTTCCCCCTCCCTCTTCCCCTCATTTTCATTTTCCTCCCCATACTCAGATAAATAGGGATAATAGATAGATGTTAGATAGATAGATAGATAGACGTTAGATACCTTATTGGTTCTGCTTTTCTAGAGAAAACTAATACAATTCCATTCCTAATTGGCTGAGTGTTTCTAACAGAAATTTGGATTTTATCAAATATTTTTTATGCATGTATTAAGATGACTACATAGTTTTTCTACTTTAGTTTGTTCATGTAGTGAATCATATTTTTGATTTTCAAATGTTAAATCAAATTTATATTACTAGAACAAACTCCAGTTGGGCATAATATTTATCATTTGTATTATATTTGATTGACTAAAATTTTGTCAATAATATTTGCATCTGTGCTCAGAAAGGGTATTAGTATACAATTTCCTCTCCTTGTAATGCATTTTTCTGGTTTTGGTATCAGACAAAATGCTGGCCTCAAAAAGTACATTGGAAACTATTCCTTGCTCTTCGATATTCTGGAAGAGTTTGTGTAACCATGCTAAATTTACTTACTGGTTTTACTAGGTTTTGTTCTTTGTTTTTGTTTTCCTTTGTAAAATGCATACAATTTTTGTGAAGTATAAAACATGTCATCCTCAAATGTAAGTTTTCTTTCTTTCTTTCTAATCGTACAGGTTTTTTTCTTCTGACTTTATTTTCCTACTTAGAGTTTAAATTTCAAAGGTGAAAAAAAAGTGATAAGAGTCTCTCCTTCTCCATTTTAGACAGTTCTTTAGTCTTTCATCATTAAATATGATGTTAATTGTAGGGTTTCCATAGATGTCCTCAATCAGGTTGGGGATGTCTTTCTATAATCCTCATTTTCTGGGAGTTTTTGTTTGTTTGTTTGTTTGTTTGTTTAAATCATGAATCAGTGTTTAAATTTGGTGATTTTATTTTTTTTCCACTTTTTTTTCTGTTAATGTGTTGAAATTACGTTGAGTGACTTCAAAGTTTGCTTTACAACCTTTAAACCCTTACATTATGGAATAAAATGCACCTGGTCAAGATTTATTGTCTTTGTTATATTGCTATATATGATTTCCTCACTGCTGGACGGCCATAACAAAATACACAAATCGAGTGGTTTAAAAAATAAAAATTTATGGGGCACCTGGGTGGCTCAGTTGGTTAAGCATCTGACTCTTGATTTCAGCTCAGGTCATGATCTCATGGTTCGTGAGTCTGAGCCCCACATAGAGCACTGTACTGGCAGCATGGACTCTGCTTGGGATCCTCTCTCTCCCTTTCTCTCTGCCCCTCCCCTGCTTGTGCTTGTGTTCTATAAATAAATAAATAAATAAATAAATAAATAATAAAACTTTAAAAAGATTTTTTAAAGAAAGAAAGAAATTTATTGTCTCAGAGTTCTGGAAGCTAGAATTTAGCAACATTTAAATGGCAAATTCATATTCCTGACCAGACAGCTGTTGAAATCTCTTCTCATTTCTTAGACCTCTCAGTTTCTGCTTTCCTCTTGGTTCTTAGGAGCTTGCTTATCATATGCATATTTAAGGAAGCATCTGAAGAGTTGAAGGTAATATGTATGCATAACTATACATGCAGAATTTGGGAGTGGACATCCCTTCTCTGAGGCTTCTTCCTTTTTAATGATTTTTCCCTTCAATATCTATCTATTCCTGTCTTTTTCAACCTCTGTCTTTTCAATTCATAAGACTGTACATTTGTATTTGAATTCTATTGCTCTGCATATCATATCTCAGGAACTGGGAATCATATTCAGGGGGTGGGGGCGGGAAGCCAATAAGTAAGAGTATCATCTTGTGGGCTTATTTCTTTTAAAAACTGTGTCTCATGCAGTTTATGATGCTTTTAGTTGCTTTTAATATCTTTAAATTTTTTTAAAATCCAGAGTTAGAATTGTTATCAATAGCAGGGTCAGTTTGATAAAACTTACTATTACTGGAATGGGAACTCTAATCAATGTTATTTCAGTAAAAAAAAAAAAAGTTTTATAATGCAGCCCCCCATAATTCCTATGAATTTATTATTATTATAAATGTAATGCATTTATTATTTAGTGTCTAATTTTAAAGCTTGCTTTATGAATTTTTTAATTTTATAATACAATAAATCAAAAGCATTTTAAAATAACATTCAATACTATTAATGAGGCTAAAACACATATGTCTTATTTTTTAACATGATCCCATAATTTTAACATAACATAATTTAACAAACTTTAACATAATTCTTTAACACAAATCCTTAATTGTTAACATCATTTAAACCATAATTAGGAATATTATACACAAGAAACTCCTTACCCTGCCCATGTTTTCATTGCCATTAGTATCCCTTATTTATCTTCGCTATTTTGTGCAGATAATATAGGAATACCCTCACATTATCCATAACTTGATTAACTAAAAGAGGTCTCAAAATGACTCTAAACATGAAAGACCAAAATCAGACCTGGGAGAAGGTGGAGGTAAAATGGCATTGTTGAATGGCTGTGGAGCTAAATTCCATCTCCCTCAAAAGAAAGATTTAGTTAGCAACTAATCCTCCTCCTTTTCTTGTTTTAATTTTCTTTCTTTCATCTATTAATTAAACTTCTCTCAGACTCAAAGTGAAAGATACCTGACCGCTAAAGAAAAACGACAAAGAGAGAAGTTTCGCTTTAGTATATAAGACAATCAAATCTATAGACAATTAATTACATACTATTACATTTTTTCACCTTGTACTTTTACTCTAGTAAAGGAAACACAAAATTACAGAATGCTATTTTGACTTATATAATACTAACGTTTAGCACTGCATTCTGATAAAAATTTTAAAACAGGCCATTATGTTGCCACACTGGGCTGAATACAGGAGATGGAAAATGACTAGATGTAATCCCCGACCTCAAAAAAATATATGATTATTCACTAATTCATCCTCCTTCCCCAGATTTCTCATGCCTGTCCTTTCCTCTGCAGTCTCATTGCCAAGTCTCTAATATATATCTTATACATTCTAAAATATAGTGACCTCTTGTGAGACATGAACTTCAAAATCAAGGAGACCACAAGTCAAATCTTAACTATAACATTTATGAAATATATGTTCTTGAGGAAGTCACTTCAACTCTCTGGGCTTAATTTCTTTATCTGTAAAATATGAGCATCAGCAAATACATCAAACTGTTGTTTGCAGGGAGTAGATGAGGTAATGTTTGTGCAAACCTCCTTCGAGCTTTGCAAACCTCATCCAAGCTAAATAATCATCATCTCTTATCTTCCACCAGCATTAAGAACATGTATGTAAACATATTTTACAAACTGTAAATTAGTCCACAATTTTAACTTCATTTTGAATCCATCAAGCATATTGCAGATAGACTAATCTCCCTAAATTCCTGAAACACAAAATATGTCTTAAAAGCATTGATCAGCTTTCAATTTCTTTTTTCAGGTGGTCTAGCTCTTCTGCCTGACTTTCAAGGTTATAAAACGTTGTTTACCCTCAGTTTTCAGTCATTTCCCAGTTACTTCCCAAGATCTACTACAATCTCTCAGTCTTATCTGGGCAATTTGGACAGGCATGCACATTCTCTCACTTCTAACCCTTTGATTTTACTTTCAGAACTTCCTGCCTGCAGAACTCTACCACACAGTCTGTGACACTTTCTTATGCCAGCTTAGGAAACTAATACATGTAGGTTTTGAATTTTTGCTCCTGTTCTCATTAAAGTAGATGGGCACTCTGAGCAGCAAAAGCAATAACTATGGAAAACCTCTACATCAGTACTGGGTGAAAAGTTATCCCCTCAGACCTAAAAATGTTAACAGGTGAAAATGCATACCTCAAGAACAAAACCCAAATAGTCTTGCTGCATGACTGTGCAGGAGGAAGCAGGGGAAAACTGGAGGGACTTTTGAGAGCTAGATAACCCCCAAATCACCAAGCTCTGGAAGGCTCGTAAAACAAATGTGGGAGCAGAAGCTGATTTGGCAAAAGATTTGACAGGGTCCAGTTTGTGGGTACCATGTAGGAAAATATGGTAAGGTCATATGGTGTTGGTGTAGCCTGAGTCCTTTGAACTCTATTTAAAAAAGAAACAAATAAAACAATCACAACTGCCTCCAAACCCTGCTGGGAAGTAGAATCCAAATTGAGCAGGACATGGGAAAGAAGAGGGAGAGGCAAGGAAAAGAAGTGTCCATCTAATGTTGGAGAGGGGGAAAGGCCATAATATCTCAAAAAGTATCAAGACATATTTTTCAACACTTCACTAAACTAACAGAAGAGGGAGGTCTAGAACCATAAAGCTAGGAAATATAATATTATCCACTCTTCTTTCTTAATAATATAAGAAAAGTAATCTCAATCTTGAACAATGAAAATGATTGCAGTCAAATAACAGGTAAAAATATTGTGATGAAACTGAGATAAAAGGGAAAGTTTATGCCCCTATGGACAATGAAGTTGCATGAGAAAAGTATTTCCACAAACACTTACCTAATCACTAAAAATTAGTCCAAAGAAATTAAGAAGTTGTTACAAGCCATGAATTAACAGCTTAAATAATAATTATACAAAGTTATAACTGCGATTACTGGACAAAAATATTATTTGAAAGCTTGCTGACAAAACTCAGAAAGAATTATAAATAAAAGAAAATAAATCACTTTGGAAATAAAGACTAAACTAGAAGGTACACACATACCATGAATAATAATCTGAAAGATGTGATGGAGAGGGACTGATGCTTAAAATAAAGGAGAAAAATGGGGATTCAAAATACAATGGTAGGTATCACTGGCAGATAGGCAAGATCCAACATTTGAAAACCAAGACCTTGAAACAGAACAAATACTAAAAACACAATTCAAAACATTTTCCTGAAAAAAAAAGAAGAGAGAAAAGTTGAAAGTGTATACTGTAAGGTACACTGTATATATGGCTAAATGATCCAGAACAGGAAACACCCAGATACATATAGGCAAACTATTAAATTTTAAGAAAAAGGGATGGGGGGGGGAGTGGTGAGGGAGAGATGAGTTAAGCATTTAGACAAAAACATCAAAACACCTAAAGGGAAAGGAAATCAGATTACTGTTAGACTTATTGACAGCCAGCACTCTATACCAGAAGACAATGAAGAAACATCTGAGAAACACAATAAAAGAAAATGAAAGCCAAAGAGTTTTATATTCAGGCAAACTACCATTCATACATACAAACATACTGCATATATAAGCAAAAAAGCATCCAACTATTAGAAACATCAAGAACCCAGAGAATATTGCTTACAGAAGCACTTCTGAAAGTATCTATTAGAGAACAGATTTCAGGCAACCTAAAAAAATTGGAAGCCATCAGCATAATGTCTGCAAGATCCCTTAACTATACATTTACCTGTAGAACTAAAACTAAATGATGGTTATTAATAAAAGAGTAAAGTCACAATCTATAAAAGGATAGATACACTACAGTTATTTTATAGTGGATGTGGAAAGGAAGAAGAGATACCCAATTAGGTAGTCCAAAAATGGTACCCCAAAGCAATTTGAACCTAATTACAAACTTCTACATTTAAATTCCAGTCCGTAGGAAATACTGCAGATAGAGAAACAAGTTAAATGATACCACAGAAAGAAATGTGCAAATTCTAGGATACCTGGGTGATTCAGTTGGTTTGGTATCCGACTGTTGATTTCTGCTCAAGTCAGGATCTCATGGTTCATGGGTTTGAGCCCCTCATCAGGCTCTGTGCTGACAGCATGGATTCTGCTTGGGATTCTCTCTCTCTCTCTCTCTCTCTCTCTCTCTCTCTCTCTGTTAAAAATAAGTAGATGAACATTTTTTAAAAAAGAAAAAAGAAATGTGTGAATTCTAGAATTCCTCAGGACACCTGACCTGGTATCTTCAGGAAGTCAATGACATAAAAAAGTAAAGGAGAAAACCCCTCAACATCACAAATAATCTAAAAAACATAATGACCAAGTACAGGGAAAGTACCTTTCTTTGGATTCTAATTAAAGCTAACTACAAAAAAATATATTTTTAGATAATTGATGAAATTTGAATATGAAATAGGTATTAGGTCATAATAAAAATTATTTATAATTACACAAGATGTGATAATGGGACTACAGTTATGTAAGAAAATGTCTCCCCGTTTTGTGAGATGCATATTGACATTTAGGAGTTGAAATGACATGACTTTGGGATTCACTTTGAAATACTTTAGTAAAAATAATCAGCAGTCAAGTAAGTCAAAAAGTTGATGGTTGTTCAGGTTTGGTGATTAGACAGTTTTTCGTATAAAAATTGTAAAAGAAAAAAACAGCACTCAACATATATCCACATCACATCCCTGGAATCTGTAAATGTTATATCTTACTTAGAATAAATTTTTCTGTAGATGTAATTAAGTTATGGACCTTGAGATGAGATAGCCTTGGATTATCTGAAATGCCCTAAATCCAATGACAAGAACTTTATAAGAGACATACAAAGGAGAACAGACAGAATATCTGTAGGTAATTAGTCATGGAGGCCAAGATTAGTGTTATGCAGCAAAGGAATGCCAAGGAATGAAAACTGCAACCAAAATCTGGAAAAAGCAAAAAGAGAGATCTTTTTTTGGAGCCCCAGGAGGGAGGATAACTCTGCTAAATCTGGACTTCAGGTCTCAAAAATGTGAGAGAATAAATTTCTGTTGTTTTAAGCTACCATGTTTATGATAACTTGTAACAGTAGCCCTAGGAAACAAATACACTAAATTTATTAATACTCATAATAAGACACCAACAGACAATGACTAAAACATAAATAAATAAAATAACAAAAACTCACGTTATAGAATTGAAGACAGTCATATTAATTGCAGTGATAAAAGTAAGTGGGCTTAAATACTTTCCCTACTTAAAGAATAGTATTCAAATTTGCTAACAAAACAAAATCCAACATTATGCTACAGTCTGGAGTCATATCTAAAACAAAGAGATTCAGAGAGGTTTAAAAAAAGGGGAGGGAAGTAAGACAAAGCTACATTGGGAAAATGAAAATAAGAACTCATGGGATCTCAATCTTTATTTTTAACAAGTTAGAATTCAAACCAAAAACAAACAAACAAAAAAAAAAAAACAAGAAACCACTAAAGGAGACAAAGTATTTTATGATGTTTATCATTCACAATAAAGAAGTACAAATTATTAATATTTATGAAACCAATAGCACAACAAAAACTTTCATGGAGTAGCAACCACAGATATAAGGAGAAATAGAAATAAACTACCAAGAAGAAATTTTAATGTACCTCTATCAATTCAAGACAAATAAAGTAGAAAAAATAAGAAAGAATATGGAATGATATAAGCCACAAAAAACCTCGATGAATTCCAAAATGTAGAAATACAATCATCATTACTTTGTCATAATTCAAAAAAAACTACACTCCATTGAGCAAAAAGAAATATAAAACAAATTTTTTTGAAAATAATAATAGCAAACCTGGGATAAATCAGAATAAAAGTATATGAAATACAATTAAAATAATGATCATAGGACAATTAATAGTATTATGTACCTAAGTCAATAAAAATAACTGAATTTTCAACTTCCAACTTAAAAAGTTAGAGAAAGAACCACAAAATAAACCAAAAGTTAGCAGAAGAAATGAAATAATAAAAATAAATTAATAAAGAAAAAATAAATGAGAAATCAGAAAAATAGAAGCCCAGACCTTTGAAATTGTTAACAAGGTAGATACATGAGCTGAAATAGTCAAAGGAAAAAAGTGGAAGAAATGATGTATACATAAGATGAGAAATACCATGAAAACTAGGAATGTTAAAAAGAAGAGTACTTTGTATAATTCTATGCAAAGGTTATTTGATATAGATGAAAGGAATAATTTTCTCCAAAAAGTGCAACTTAACAAAGTTGACTCCAGTGGAAATAGAAAGATTAAACATACCATTCATCAAAAAAAAAAAAGAGAAAATTGTTAGAGTTCACCTGGGACCATTAAAAAACAAACAACAGCCAAAAAAAAAAAGTCCAAGGAATTTACTAACCCTTTAAAATCAGATTATTCCAATACAGCTACTCCAGAGGATACAAAAAGAAAGAAAACTTCTAAATTATATTATGAGATAAGTATAACTTTGATTCCCAAACCTGGCAATGATTACAAACAACACACACTATGGTTCAAACTTACCCACAAATACTGAAGCAAAACCATCCAAATATTAGCAAAAAAAATTTTAAATATGTAACACATTAAAAAATAATATAGCATAAGCAAATTAGGTTTATTTCATTTTATATAACCCCCATATTTTCTGAACTCAGGAGAAAAACAAAGGTCATTTTCATATATAAAGAAATAATATATTACAAATTTGACACATTCTCTTGTTAAAAAAATAAACAGAATTGATACTTCTTTAACTCAAAAAAAAAATATATCCACCTCAGTCCAAAAGCTAGTATCTTATCTAATAGGAAAATATTAGAACTGTTCCTGTAAATTTAAAAGTGAGACAAAAATACCCATTATATCCATTACTATTTAACATTTTTGTTGGAGATTGTAGCCAAATAAATTAAACACAAGGAAGCAATTAAAGGCATAATACTCAGACTGGAGGAGGTAAATTCTTTTATTTGCAAATCAAATAATTATATCTCTGAATATTACAAAAAAATAATGGAGAAGCTACTATAAATGTTTAGACAATTTGATAACATAGGTTATGGAATCAATATAAAAGCAACAGCTTTCATATATACAAAAACCTGGTTAAAACCCCATCTATAATAGTAAATGTGCATATTTAGATTGACAAATTATATTCATACATGTATTAATTTATATGTGCACATGCATATACATATAGATATCATGAGGTAAACTTACCAAGAAATATATAAAAGCTACACACTGAAATCACCAAAGACACAAAAGTATATGTAGACAAAAAGACTTAAGTGCCATAAAGACATCAGTACTCTTTAAGTTAATTTATACATTTAATGTAAACTCTATCATCAAGGGTTTTTTCTTGAGCTAGATAACATTATTATAAAGTTGATTTAGAAGAATAAATATATAAGAATAGTCATGAAACCCTGAAAAAAAGATTAATATCTAGAAAAGCAGATTAGCCCTCCCATATATTAATATATAGTCTCTATAATTAAGGTGTTAATGTGCAAATTAAGCAGCTAGAACACTGGCACAGAATTTTAACATACATACATACACATTTGTCTGAGTGTATGCTTAATTACATATGGAAAATTATTGCACAACAAAGGCAATAGTATCTGAAATAATTAAGAAAAAATTAAGACTTCTTAATAATTGGTATTGGGAGAACTGGATAATGGAAAATAACATTATGCCCATTTCTTCATACCATATACCATGGCAAATTGAAAAAAGATCAAAGATAGTAATTAATTAATTAATATTAAACAAATAAATAAAATATGGGTAAATTGCAATGTAACCTATACTGAAAGCCTAAAGGACAAAAAAAATTGATATATTTATTACATCAAACATGCATGACCAAAAATGCCACAAGAAAAAATCAAATGACAAAGTGGGGAAAATATCTCAAACATTTATCACAGAAACAGTTAATATCACAAATATATAAAGTGTTTCTAAAATTATGAAGGAAAAATCCATAACTCGATAATAATTTCCTAGAATCACTAACAGAGTAAAAGAACTGCAAATAACATTTAACCATATGAAAAAATACACAATCTCACTGATGATAAGAAAATGCAAACTAAAATCATACTGAGATATTTTTCACCTATCATATTAGCAAAAATTCCAAATATAGCACACACTTCTGGGAAAGCTATAGGCAAATAGGTGCTTTCAAATATTGCTGTGGGAAAGGAAAATAATACAACTCTTATGGAAGGAAATTTAAAACAATCTAGCAAATAGTATTTACTTACCATTTGACCCACCAATTTGGTTGCTAGGAAGCAATACCAAATATATATGAAAAGACACAAGTGAATTCACCAGGAGTTAGGACCCTGTAATACCATGGGAAATATATATGGTAATGACTTCCTCAGTCATTCTTTAGAGGGATTTATGACTATTTTCTCAAGTCTAAACCCTCTGTACACTAAGAAAAACCAGACATTGTGAGGACTATGAGATACAGAATCTAAGTTGACATTGATCTCTAGAGACACAAAGAATCGTTATGGCCTCGTTTAGAGGTGGGGGCAAATGAGGTGGGGAAACAGTAGGTAATAAATGGCATTCTGGCTAAAATCTAGTCTATATAGGTTCACTAGACACACAGACCCATATGATCCTTGAATATATAATTAGGATAGGTATTTTTAGCAGATGGAATAACCCTTGCATTGGTTCCTTGGTCTTTGGGATAAGAGCTATTATAGCAGAGAATACCAAGAGGAAGACTTAGAAACTCCATTCCCCATCCTTCTCACCTCCCAGATAAAATAGAAAGTTAGAGAAAATATTGCATCCTGGGTGTGGGGTGGAGTAGAAAATGGTGAACTGAGAAAACAAACTGCACAACTAGAGGAAGAAAAAAGGCCACAGTGAGGAAGTTAGGGGTGCAGAGGTGTGATTTAGGGGAGAAAAGAATCAATGGTGCTACAGAGGAGAGGGAATCCTGATCAGGGAGAGAGGAAAGAAAGAAAGAAAGAAAGAGAAAAAGAACAGAGTGCAGGGCATTGCACAAGAAAAACACTTTCCCCAAAACCACTGATGAAGACGATGAGAAGGGCTGATTATCACAAGTTTTTCCAAGCAGCAGAGGTGAAAGCCTGAAGTTTTAAAATTCCATGCCATGGCCAGACAGAGCCTGGTGAGCATAGTGGTGCTCCTCTGGAGAAAGCAGGCAGGGGCCCGGGAGCAGGCAATGTGGTCTGAGGATTCTCTGAGTCACCCTGGGAGAGACAGTTCTTCTTGGAGTACATATGGGAGAGGTGGCACTATCTCTCCAGGGACAAAAGAGCCAGCAGGCACCACTGCCCTTCATTAGCATAGGAAAAGCAGCTGCAAAAGGCAGCTAACCTACCTACCAACAGCTTTTTGCTGCACTTTACCATAAACTCCAGGCCCTACGTGTTCATGCAACTGCCATTCTGAGACAAACTGGCACCAGCCACAGTGTGGTGAGACCCTCCCCCAGATGATCAGTGCGGGTCCATGCAGCACCTGGTCCAGTGCTCCAAAAATTTGAAATTTTGAAACTCAGCTGGCACACCTGAGATAAAACACAGGAACACTATGATGCTGGCAGACAGCTCAGACAAAGACAGGTAAATGCAGGGATCTGAGGGATGCCTGGGACAAATGGAGATTTTTGCTCTTCTGTGAGGGCTTCCTGAACAGAAGCAGGCATGAACTCCCCTCTCCAAGGATGAGAGAGCTGGCTGATGCCATTTTTACTCCCACCCATCAGCACGGACAGATATCAGTGAGCATCACAGTGCCCGCCATGGAGACTTAAGTTGTTTACACCAAGCCCCATCCCCTTCACTCTGCAGGTGCTGTGAACTAAAGCAAGGGTGCCTAAGAGTGAGAGCAGCAGCAGAAACCAGAAGACCAACACAAATCTCCCCCAACCCCCACAACACACACAGAGTATACTGATCATAGAGTGCTGTAGGCTTCAGTTCTAGAGTAAATAGGATCTAGTCTCTTAAAAACATTTTTTAATGTTTATTTTTGAGAGAGAGACAGTGTAAGGTAGGGAGGAGCAGAGAAAGAGGGAGACACAGAATCTGAGGCAGGCTCCAGGCTCTGAGCTGTCAGCACAGAGCCTAATGCTGGGCTTGAACCCGTGAACCACAAGATCATAACCTGAGCCAAAGTTAGATGCTCAAGTGACTGAGCCACCCAGGCAACCCAGGATCTAGCCTCCTTTAACAAGCAGACTAAGACACACCTAGTTAAAACTTGCCACACAAGATCCAAACACTCCCCACTGCAGACAAGGAGAAATTCTGCAGAGGACTGACCTGAGGGAAAGAGCAACCAAAATACAAGAGCAGAGTTCACACAGCATGCATGAGACACATTTCCTGAAGCTCCAGCCCTGGACAGTATATGACCTGTTCTTAATTAAGCCATTACTCTCAGAAGCAGGAAATGTAACAGACTTTCCTAATACAGAGAAGACAGAAACCTAAAGAAAATGCCAAGATAGAGGAGTTCATCCTGAAAGAAAGAACAAGAAGAGGTCACAGCCAGGGATCTAATCAAAACAGATATAAGGAATATGCCTGAACCAGAATTTAAAACAGCAATCATAAGGATATTAGCAGGGCTTCAGAAAAGCCAGAGAAGACATCAGGGGGTCCCCTACCATAGAGATAAAAGATCTAAAAGCTAATCAGGCCAAAAAAAAAAAAATTCTATAATCAAGATGCAAAACCAACAAGATGTAATGATCAAAGGATGGAAGAAGCAGAGGAATGAATAAGTGACACAGAAGATAAAAGTATGGAAAATAATGAAGCTGAAAAAAAGAAGGAAAGAAAAATATGAGATCACTATTGTAGATGTAAGGAAATCAGCAACTCCATAAAGTGTAATAACACTTGTATCATAGGAGTCCCAGGAGAAGAAGGGAGGAAAAGGAGGCAAAGGTTTATTTGAGCAAATTATAGCTAAAAACCTCCCTAATTTGGGGAAGGAAGTAGACATCCAAATCCAGGAAGCACATAGAACTCCCATCAAAATCAACAAAAGCAGTCCAACACTAAGACATGTCATACTAAAATTTCCAAAATACAGAGATAAGTGAAAAAAAAAAATCTTGAAAGCAGCAAAGGAAAAGAAATCTCTAACCCACAAGGGAAGACAAATAAGGTTAGCAGCAGATCTCTCCACAGAAATTTGGCGTTCAACATGCTAAATGGGGAAAATGTGCATTCAAGAATAGTTGTTCCAGCAAGGCTGTCATTCAGTATGGAAGGACAGATAAATAGTTTTCCAGACAAACAAAAACTAAAGTTCATTGCCAGTAAACCAGCCCTGCAAGAAATATTAAAGAAGACCCTTTGTGTGGAAAAGAAAGAGTAAAAGCAACAAAGTCTAGAAAGGAACAGAGAAAATCTCCAGAAACACTGAATTAACAGGTAAAATAATAGCATTATCTATTTAATATCTATCAATGATCACTCTGGATGTAAATGGATTAAATGGACTAAATGCTCCAATCAAAAGACATAGGGTATCAGATAGATTTAAAAACAAAACAAAAACAAGACCCATCTATATGCTGCCTACAGGAGACTCATTTTAGACCTATAGACATCTTCAGATTGAAAGTGAGGGGATGGAGAAACATCTATCATGCTAATGGACAGCAAAAGAAAGCTGGAGTAGCCATACTTATATCAGACTAACTCGATTATTAAAACAAAGACTGAAAGAAGAGATGAAGAAGGACACTATATCATAATAAAGGGGGACTATCCAACAAGAAGATATAACATTTGTAAATATTTATGCCACCAAAGTTTAGAGCACCCAAATATGTCAATTAATAACAAAAATAAAGAAACTCATTGACAATACAATCATAGTAGGGGACTTTAGCACCCCACCTACAACAATGGACATATCATCTAAGCAGAAAATCAACAAGGAAACAATGCTTTGAATGACACACTAGACCAGATGGACTTATCAGATATATTCAGAACATTCCATCCTAAAGCAGAATACACATTCTTTTCAAGTACACATGGCAAATTCTTCAGAATAGATCACATAGCTGGTCACAAATCAGCCCTCAACAAGTACAAAAAGATCAAGATCATGCCGTGCATAATTTCAGACAACAATGCCATGAAACTTCAAGTCAACCAAAAGAAAAATATGGAAAGACTACAAATACATGGAGGTAAAAGAACATCAGCCTACTAAAGAGTGAATAAGGTAACTAGAAAATTAAAGAAGAAATAAAAAAAGCAAATGGAAGCAAATGAAAATGAAAAGATGACAGTCCCAAACCTTTGGGATGCAGGAAAAGTGGTCACAGGAGGGAAGTACATAGCAATACAGATCAAAATAAGCAAAAAAAGTCTCAAATACACAAGCTAACCTTACACCTAAAGGAGATAGACAAGCAACAGCAAATAAAGCCAAAAGCAAGCAAAGAAGGGAAATAAAAAAAGATTAGAACAGAAATAAATGATAAAGAAACAAACAAATAAAGATCAGTAGAACATGTAAGTAAAACTAGGAGCTGGTTCTCTGAAAGAATTAATACAACTGATAAACCCAAGCCATACATGGCAAAAAGAAAAGAGAAAGGAACCAAATAAATAAAATCACTAATGAAAGGGGAGAGATCACAACCAACCCTACAGAAATACAAATATCATAAAAGAATATTATGAAAAATTATATGACAACAAACTGGACAATCTAGAGAAAATGGATAATTCCTAGAAACTCACACACTACCAAAATTCAAATGAGAAGAAATAAAAAATTTGAATAGACCCATAACCAGCAAAGAAATTGAATTAGTAAACAAAAATCTCCCAAAAACCAAAAGTCCAAGGCTAGATGTTTTCCCAAGGGAATTCTACCAAACATTTAAAGAAAAGTTAATACCTAGTCTTCTCAAACTGTTCCAAAAAAACCGAAATGGAAGGGAAACTTCCAAACTCATTCTACAAGGCCAGCATTACTTTGATTCCAAAACCAGACAAAGACCCCACTAAAAAGGAAAATTACCGGCCAATACCCCTGATAAACACAGATATAAACGTCTCAACAAGATAATAGCAAATCAAATCCAACAGTACATTAAAAGAATTATTCCCCATGATTAAGTGGGATTTATTACTAGAGTGCAATAGTGGTTCAATATTTGCAAATCATTCAACATGATACACCACATTAATAAAAGAAAGGATAAAAGCCATATGATCCTCTCAAAAGATGCAGAAAAAGTATTTGACAGAACAGCATCCATTCTTGATAAAAACCTTCAACAAAGTAGGGACAAAGAGAACATACCTCAACATTATAAAGGCCATATATGAAAGACACACTGCTAATATCAACCTCAATGGGGAAAAACAGAACTTTTCCTCTAAAGTCTGGAAGAAGACAGGGATATCCACTCTCACCATTACTATTTAAGATAGTACTGGAAGTCCTAGTGTCATCAATCAGACAATAAGAAGAAATAAAAGGCATCCAAATCATCAAGGAAGAAGTGAAACTTCCACTATTCATAGGCAACATGATACTCTATGCAGAATACCCAAAAAACTCCACCAAAAGATTGCTGGAACTGATGCATGAATTCAGCAGTCACAGGATATAAAACCAATGTACACAAATCTGTTACATTTCTATACACCAATAATGAAAAGGCATAAAGAGAAATCAAGGAATCAATCATTTACAATTGCACCAAAATCCATAAATTACCCAGGAATAAACCTAACCAAAGAGGTAAAAGATCTGTAGTCTAAAACTATAGGATACTTAAGAAAGAAATAGAAGAGTATGCCAAGAAATAAAAAAAAAAAAACATTTCATGCTCATGGATTAGAAGAACAAATATTGTTAAAATGTCTATACTACCCAAAACAATCTACATATTTAATGCAATCTCTATCAAAATACCAACAGCATTTTTCACAGAGCTAAAACAAACAATCCTAAAATTTGTATAGAACCACAAAAGGCCCCGAATAGCCATAGCAATCTTGAAAGAGAAAAGCAAAGCTGGAGGTATCACAATTCCTTCAAGCTACATTACAAAGCTGTAGTCATCAAGACAGTATGGTGCTGGAACCAAGATAGACACACAGATCAATGGGACAGATAGGGACCCACAACTATATGGTCATCTAATCTTCGACAAAACAGGGAAGAATATGCAGTCTCTTCAGCAAATGGTGTTGTGAACACTAGATAGCAGCATTCGGAAGAATGAAACTGGACTGCTTCTTACACCATACACAAAAATAAATCCAAAATGGATAAAAGACCTAAATGTGAGACAGTAAACCATCAAAATTCTAGAGGAAAACACAGGCATCAATATCTTTGACCTCAGCCATAGCAACTGCTTATTAGACACATCACTGGATGCAAGGGAAACAAAAGCAAAAATGAACTATTAGGACTTCATCAAGATAAAAATCTGCAGAGCGAAGAAAACCATCTACAAAACTAAAAGGCAACCAATGGAATGGGAGAAGATATTTGCAAATGACATGCCTGATAAATGATTAGTATCTAAAATCTATAAAGAACTTATCAAACTCAACACCAAAAATACAAATAATCCAGTGAGAAATGGGCAGAACACATGAATAGACATTTTTCCAAAGAAGACTTACAGATGGCTAACAGACACATGAAAAGATGTTCAACATCACTCATCATCAGGGAAATACAAGTCAAAACCACGATGAGATACCACCTCACACCTATCAGAATGGCTAAAAGTAACAACACAGGAAACAGATGTTGGCAAGGCTGTGGAGAAAGGGGAACTCTCTTACATTGTTTTGGGAATGCAAACTGGTTACTACCACTCTGAAGGACAGTATGGAGGAGGTTTCTTGAAAAGTTAGAAATAGAACTACCCTATGACCTAACAATTTCACTATGAGGTATTTACCCAAAGGATACAAAAACATAATTCAATGGGACACATGCACCCTGATGTGTACAGCAGCATTATCAACAATAGCCAAATTATGGGAAAAGTCCAAATGTCCAATGACTGATGAATTGATAAAGAGATTGTGGTGTATTTATACAATGGAATACTACTTGGCCATGAAAAAGAATGAAATCTTGCCACTTTCAATGACATGGATGGAGCTATAGTGTATTATGCTAAGTGAAATAAGTTAGAAAAAGGCAGATACCATATGGTTTCACTCACATGTGGTGTTTAAGAAACAATACAGATGAACATAGAGGAAGGGGGAAAAAAGAGAGTAAGGCAAACCATAAGAGACTCCTAACTACAAAGAACTGAGGATTGCTAGAGGGGAGGTGCAAGGAGGATGGGCTAAATGGATGATGAGTATTAAGGAGGGCACTTGCTGTGATGAGCATTGGGTGCTGTATATATGTGCACTAAATTTTACTCCTAAAACCAATATTATACTATACATTAACTAGAATTTAAATAAAAACTTTTAAAAAAAGATCTGATACACACATGCACACACACACACACACACACACACACACACACATGCACACACATAATAGAATATTACTCAGCCACGAAAAGGATCAGGTCTTGCCATTTGCAACAACATGGATGGATCCAGAGTATATTATGCTAAGTGTAATAAGTCAGAAAAATACCGTATGATTTCACTTATATGTGAAATCTGAAAAGCAAAACAAATGAATAAACAAACAAAAAGAATCAGACCTATGAGTTAGAGTGGGAGATACAGGATTCCAATTATAAAATGAATAAGTCATGTGAAAAATGTACAGCATAGGGGCGCTTGGGTGGCTCAGTCGGTTAAGCATCGGACTTCAGCTCAGGTCACGATCTCACGGTCCGTGAGTTCAAGCCCCGCGTGGGGCTCTGGGCTGATGGCTCAGAGCCTGGAGCCTGCTTCAGATTCTATGTCTCCCTCTCTCTCTGCCCCTCCCCCGTTCATGCTCTGTCTCTCTCTGTCTCAAACATAAATACACGTTAAAAAAAATTTAAAAAAAAATGTACAGCATAGGGAATATAATCAATGGTATTTTAATAGCGTTCTTATGGTAATAGATGGTAGCTAAACTTGTGATAAGCATAGCATAAGGTATAGAGTTCTTGAAACACTATGTTGTAGACCTGAAACTAAAGTAACATTGTATGTCAACTATACTCAAAAAAGAAACCCTATATGATGAATACATGGGAATTTCTATATCATTCTCTCATTTTTTATGTATTTGATATTTTCCACAAGAAACAAACACTTCTAATATAAATTAAAGGTGATGATATATATGACAGAAAATAAGGAATTCTTCAGTAAAATCCCACGTATTAAATCTTCATTATAAAATATAATTTCTTGGAATGATATTCCATATTTTCAATTATCCAGCCAATTAGTCTACTAAGAAATTTACAGTGATGAAAAGCAGTGAACTGGAATGTTGTATTCAAAGGATTATTTTGTATGTAGGGGTCGTTTGAGCCTATTACATTGGCAAGATGCCTACTGCTGAACTAAACAATAAAAAATGAATAATGTCTTTATGTTCAAAATCAAAAGTCCACAATATATTTATTGTCCTGTTACTATAAAATGTTCAGTTTGCAATCTAGTTTCTTTTGCATTTTAGTAGAACAAATCTCTTAATTATGCAGTCACATAAGTAGAATCACAATATGTTAAAGCTCAAAGAAAATTGAAAGATCATTTACTCTAACTCTTGTATTTTACAAATGAGGAAACAAGATCTTTGGAAGTTCTCTAAGTATTACTGAGGGAGCTGAGGCTAAAACCCAGAATTGCCTCCCAGCTTAGTGCTTGTTCTCCTACCCAACCTAAAAATATGATATGAGATAGTGTCCCTTTCAAATAAATTCATTCTGATTGCTGCTAATACCAACTCTCCAATGAATATGAAGAAAGATTTGACCCTTCACATTCCTTTATAATAACTCCATTTCCACCACTATCCCGATAAACAGAGCATGACTTAAAGAAGCCTTTGTATCTGCTATCATTATTAACCTCAATTCTCCAAGATCTATCTCAGTGCCTGAGAAACAATAGACAGTTAATAATGTCACTGGAGAGTAAAGGGTGGGGTAGATCTATATGTCAACAGTTGCAAAGCTGTGTCTAAAAGCGAAATGATTGCCACTTTTTGTCAATGAGATGACAGAGGTGATAGGATGCATTTTTAATACATAGACATAATTAGGTTTGGAGCATTATTATTGGTTTTTTTCTTTGTTTATTGTTTTGTTTTATGAAACAAAACTTCTGGCAGTCCAGGTTCGTATAAGCAGTATATAAAGTGTTTCTTGGTTTATGTAAGGCTCATAAAAACATAATAAACAATTTGATTTAATATAAGTAATGAAGAAAAATTGGCATAATTCTAATCTAATATGTAAAACAGTTAATTAGAATATATGCTAAAATCCTATCACTATTTCTACTAATTAGAATTTTTAAATAAATCTATTTTTAAGTGTCAAAGAAATAAAAAAAAATCCCTAACTAAATTCATTTTCATGCCTGAAATAATTTATGAAACAGTTTTAAAGATCTGATAATAAATTATTATAAAGAAATTCTTATCTATTGGTATTTTATTTGTGAAGAGAATTCATTTTTGTTCCTCTGCACAGTATCTCTAACAATGTAGGACAGTCTCTGAGTATGAACAGCTTCATGTGAATCCACCGTAGAAACATTTTACTTTCCTGGATAAATGCATTATAGCAAATTAAATAGCTGCTTCTTGTGTTTATGAGGGCTTCTTAGTGCACCCTTGTGGCAAAGTAATAAGTTACAAATGCAACCTTAAAACATTCAGAACATAAAGCCACCCCTAAAGGAAACGACTGAGTCACCTGGTACTTACAGGAAGCATCAGCCATGGTCTAACGTAGTCATGGAAAAAAGTTTGGTGAAATTTTATTTTGTAAAAAGGAGATACAAGAGAAATGATTGAAATAAGAATGTTTAGGACAGAAAGATAATCTCATTTTTCGGGCCATTCAAAGTGATGTTGAATGATATCAACACTGAACAGATATAGTGGATGCATTTATTCCAAATCGCTTGTTTAAACTTCTGTGTTCTAGCATATGAGAAAATGATATTTGGACAATGCTTCCTAATTTTTCCCAATTTGTCAAATGTAGCCCAAACTTTTACCCTACTTTTTTTTAGCTGAACACAAGAAATCATTACCCCATGCAGAAATGGATGCTGTGTTCACATTAACTGATATACAAGTGAGACACAACATACTATTTAGCTTTTTTTTATTAATTAGGAAAAAGAGTATAGTGTCTTTTAAATAATACAACAAAGAAAAACATTTGCAGATTGAATTTAATCCTTAGTCAGCAAATTTGAAATTTCTAACAAAATTAACTTTCAAAAAAGTTGATACTTTAAATATATATATTACTTTTATTAAATTTCTATGCACATGTGCATCACAATAAATATAATTTGTCTGGGATACACAAGTTCACATAATAACATTCAGTCTAAAAATGTCATATTTTCAATAAATCTCATATATTGAAAAAAAATAAAATAAAAAAATAAATAAATAAAAATGTCGTATTTTTTCTCATAACTTTTAGGAAATTTACAGTTAACTCAGATAATTTTATATTAAAGAGACCCTCTTGCAAAGGTAAACCAGATTTATATGCAGAATGTTTACATCAGTAATGTTTGGAAGGGCAAAAATTTATAGTCAAAATATATTGACAGGCAAATGGATGACTAAATTATAAAAATATAATAATGTCAAATAATGAATAAACATTACAGACACTAATACTAATGAAGGTAGGCAATCTAAATGTAAGTGGGAAAAGTAATTCCGAAAAGTTAAAATCATACATTTTTATAAAGCTGAAAATGTAAAACAAAACAATCTGCTTGGTAAAGATACTTAGCTATGACTAACACATATTTTTAAAAGTAAGATAATATCCACATATGATCCAAGATAATAGTAACTAGAAGGCGGTGACAGGTAGGGAGCAGACATGGCAAGGATCAGACCATTAGGCTTTTTGCTAGGGTATTAGGATAACTGGTATCTGTCATATCATTGCTTGCAAACAAAAACAAACTAATAAATAAGGTATGCAAGAGTCACTAATGAGAGTATGTGATAAAGATAAATATTAGCCCAATTCTGTGCCCCTGGGATGCAAACAAGGAAACAGGATAAAACAGGATGCAAACAGGATAAAAAGAAAGCCACATTCTAATTTATATATCCATTCTGCAAAGTACAAAAATATATAATAGTTATATAATATTACTAGGTGTTATACATGTTCTACATGTACATGTTATACATGTTCTAAAACTTTTGTTCAGCTATGAACAAATAACTTGCCATCTAGTGATATATTCACACATAGGTACTCGAAGGGAGAAACCACATGTGCATTGTTGATCCATATGTGTCCCCAAATCAAGCATTGTGCTTTGTACTACCTGTACTTAGTATTTTATGAACAGTGAATATATAACTCAAATATTAACCTAGTCTATATTCAAGAAGTTCTCAAAAATTAAAAGCAGAGAAAAATGATTATTTTTCCAAAACTGTCATTGTACATATACTTTAAAGTAATTCAAATTAAAAAATACCTTTGAAATACATTCCAAAGAACAGTTTTAGATGTCAATAATTAAAATTGTAGTTTTTTGTGAGAATATTCTTTTGAGGATCTGTATCTTAAAGTATAGAAAAAAATTTTGTTCTTTATTTTTATCCTTTGATCATTTTTTTAAAATTTTAAATGCCATCTTTTCTTTCTAGTTAAATAATTTCTGCTTGGTGACTTGTAATAAGACTAGGAACTCTGCCCACCACCAGTCAAGACAAATAGCCTTTGCCTCATTAGAGAATCTGGTGTGTTATGAGAAAAAGCCAAGGCAAGAGGAACCTGGAACATGAGATAGGCCACGAATATTGGAAAGGATTATAAGAAGATGCCAGCTGGCCTGGGGAAGGAGTAAAAGGGCCTTTCCTGGAATAAAATAGAATGATTATGCCAACCTTGAATTGGGTAAAATCTGGCACTAAAGAGAGACCTGGAGAAAGGCCAAAGGACTCAGTAGGAGTGATGAGGAAAGGGAGCAGGTGGATAAAGTCCATTGCAAAACTTGAGCTGTTGAAAACAGCCATACTTGTAACTATTCAGTACAAACAGAAAGATGTTGAGATACAAGCATTAGTAACTTAATTTTATTAGAATCCATTTAATTTTGTAAAAGTCACAAATATCCTAGATCTGTTTCTATTTTGAACTCCATCTTCCCCACACCAACCCCAGATCACAACATACTAAAGGAAGTATTTATTATGTGCTTGTTATATGCTAGGCACTGAGCTAAATCTAGAGACAGTATACTTTAAATGAAAAAGAGAAGGATGAATACAGAACAGCTAGGAGAAAAGTGCAAGGATGTGTGACTATGTAAAGATACAAGACTATCCACACTTTTGAAGAACTCCAAATTGAGCATGGAATATAGGGTCTGAAAGGAAGAACTGGAAGATGTTAGACTGAAGGGCTTAAGGCCAGATTTGGGCCGAAGGCCTCTACTTTATTAAGTTTTTATTAGATTTTATTCTTCATGTTAAATGCTTTGAGAAGCCATGAAGTTTTTCAACATTTGATCAACTATGTATTTTATTTTATTAAAAAAATTTTTTTAATGTTTATTTTTGAGAGAGAGAGAGAGAGAGAGAGAGAAACAGAGAGAGACAGAGTGTGAGTGGGGGCAGGGGGGGTGGCAGAAAGAGAGGGAGGTACAGAATCTGAATCAGGCTCCAAGCTCTGAGCTGTCAGTGCAGAGCCTGATGCAGGGCTTGAACTCAGGAGCGTGAGATCATGACCTGAGCTGACAGACACTTAACTGACTTAACCTGCACCACCCAGACACCCCCAACTATGCATTTTAAAAGAATTACTCTGGTTGTAGCAAAAGGAAGTTACTAGAATGGAAGAAGGGAGTGGCGCTTGGGTAGATCAGTCAGTTAAGCATCCACTTCAGCTCGAGTCATGATCTCATGGTTCATGAGTTTAAGCCCCTCATCGGGCTTTGTGCTGACAGCTCAGAGCCTGGAGCCTGCTTCTGTGTCTCCCTCTCACTGTGCTCCTCCCCCGGCTCATGCTCTCTTTCTCTTTCTCAAAACTAAATAAACATTTTTTAAAATTTTAAAGAATGGAAGAAGGGAGAGAAGTCAGGAAATTTAAAATGTCCAGAAAATTAAAGAGAACTAAATTTGAATGGGAGGATTCTCACATCTGGCCAAGAAGGAGCGACAGCACTGAATTTACCCTCCTACTTGAAACAACTGAAAAAAGCAAATAAAATATACAAAACAATATTTTAAATACATCAGATGAAGGATAGTCATCTCCGAGAGATAGGACACAAATGAGGTTAACTCTACTACTGCCTCAGCTTACTGCCTGGAAAGGATGCCCAGGCTTCTCTGCAAGGAGGGTTTACACAGGAAGAGACTGGCAGATTCACCGGGTACAGAAAACAGCAGTGAAAATCCAGAAAGACCAAGGTGACAAGAGTCAAAGGGAAGAGCACCAGTGAGAAGATAGCCTTTCAGAGAACAAACCCCTTAGAACTGTCCAAGGGTTTGCCTCCAGGATGCAGACAAGCACTCATTGGTACATGAATGAGAGGAGACCACCATCGCTGAGGAAAAAACACTTGAAATAGTTAGAGACAGTAGTCCCTGGTGCTCACCCAGGACCGGAAATACTGACTGTTCCCACTAGCCAGAGAGGGAAACCTCATAGCTCAAGGCACATTGTATAGAGTACTCAGAACTGTAATGGAGTAAAATTAGTCCTAGATTAAATGCTGCTCTTGTCCTGAAAAACAAATTGTAAAAATGAGACCAGAATGAATCAAACTCTTTTCAAGTAACTGCACTGAGAATAAAGGCCAAGAATATTTCTAGAAATGCAGAAGTATATAGCACCCAACCAAGTAAGATTTATATTTCTCGTCATTCAATTTTTTAAAAAATCAACAAGTATCCAAAGAAGCAGGAAATTATGTTTGGAGAAAAAGCAATCAATTGCAACTGACCCAGAACTGAAATATATGTTAGAATTAGTAGACAGAACATGAAAACACACTCATCATTATAATTGTTTTTTATATTTTCAAAAGATAGAAAGATTGAGCATATTAAATATATATATGTATATATGTGTGTGTGTATATATATATATATATATAAAACACATTATATTAAAATTGGGTAGTATGATTCCTCTATGTTTAGTCTTCTTTTTCAAACTGCTTGGGCTATTCCAGTTCCTTTGCCTTTTCATACTTATTTTAAGATGCATTTGTCTGTATTTACAAGAAAAAAAACATTGCTTAAAATTTGACAGGAATTGTGTTTAAACTATAGATCATTTTGTGCAGAATTGACATCTTGATTACGTTGAGCTTTCCAATCCATGAACGTAGTTACCCTCTCCATTTATTTAGATCTTCTTTATGTCTTTCATAATGGTTTTATGATTCTTAGCATATAGATACATTAATGAATTTTGAAAAGTTGAACTAACCTTGCATTTGGAATAAAATCTACTTGATCACTGTGAATACTTTTTTTCAATATGCTTCTGGATTCAATTCACGAATATTTTGTTGAGGATTTTTGTGTCTCTTTTCATGAGGAATTAGTTTGCTTTTTTGTAAAATCTTCATCTGGTTTGGTACCAGGGTAATGCTAGCCCCCAAAAAAGTGTTAGAAAGTGCTCCTTCCTTTTCTATTTTCTAGAAGAGATTGTGTAGAACTGTAGAATTTCTTTTTTTTTTTTTAACGTTTATTTATTTTTGAGACAGAGAGGGACAGAGCATGAACGGGGGAGGGTCAGAGAGAGAGGGAGACACAGAATCTGAAACAGGCTCCGGGCTCTGAGCTGTCAGCACAGGGCCCGACGCGGGGCTCGAACTCACAGATTGTGAGATCATGACCCGGGCTGAAGTCGGACGTTCAACCGACTGAGCCACCCAGGCGCCCCTGTAGAATTTCTTTAAGTATATGGTAGAATTCCCCAGTGAAACCACCTGGAAATTTATTTTACAGAATATTTCAAAATGCAGATCAATTTCTCAAATATTTAAAGGAGTGTTCAGATTATCTGTTTCATCTTGGGTAAGTTTTTATGGTTTGTGGTAGTTGAAGGAATTGGCCTAGTTAATTATAATTTGCCAATATCAATATCCTGGTTTGGATAATATACTGTATAAGATGCCACCATTGGCATAAACTGGATGATAGATACATGGACTTTCTCTGTACTATTTTTACAACTTCATCCATGTCTATAATTTTATTCAAAATAAAAAGTTGAATAAAAAGAAATACATACATTTGTTGGAGTGTCTGGGTAGCTCAGTCAGTTAAGCGTACGACTCCAGCCCAGTTCATGATCCCACACTTCGTGGGTTCGAACCCTGCATCGGGCTCTGTGCTGACAGCTTGAAGCCTGCTTCAGATTCTGTGTGTGTCTCTCTCTCTCTCATCCCTCCCCTGCTTGCACTCTGTCTCCCAAAAATAAATAAATATTTTTAAAAATTAAAAAAAAAGAAACACATACATTTTAAATAGAAACTGTTAATAATTCGTTGAATTGTACAAATTAATTCAACTATTTTTAGGAGAGAATTTCCACCTCATGATTTTGAGTTTGTTGTTCACTTCTTTGATTTCAACCTTTTCTGGTTTGAAATGGCAAAAAATAAAAATATCAAAATAACTCTGTCTTTTCCATCCTCAAATTAATTAAATAGAAAATAATCCTCACTATGCTATCTGACTCACTTCTTGTAGGTAGTATACGATATAATTGTGTGTGTTAAGCTCTCTCAGATTGGAAGAGATCTTGTAGGATAGGCCAATATTATCTCAGTTGATAGGGATTTATTTTAATTATAACCAGTATTCCCAAGCCTTAACAGACTGCGATTTTTAAAAATGGAGAGATATTTAATTATGAGTCATCATCCTCTCTCCTCTCTGCCTAAGCATGAAATAAGCTCCCCTCAACTTGTTCTCCAAGTTTTAATTTTTTTTTTCTGCAAGTGCTCAAAGGATGTTTCGATTATACTTAGAAACCAGTCTGTCAGCTGCAGTCATCATGTCACATTTATACTCCTCTTCAGTTCTCCTTCAGGCTCACAAAAGTTCTTCTTCCCTGACTGCCGAAGTCCTTGGAAAAAATATCCCTGCTTCTAGTCATGAAAACTCCAATGCCCCAAACTGTAGGCCTCGAAAGGACAAGAAGGATCCTTTGTTCCACACAAATGTGGGAAGAATCACCACTTCCCTGACTTTGGGCTATACTATGTCTGAGGACACAGACCCTGCTCTGCAGGGTGTGTGGACTCGTGGCATCTACACAAACAGTGCAATCACATTTGGTCATAATCTCTTGCCCGGAATACCACAAGGTTCTTTTATCAGGATGGAGGCAATCATGTCTTTCCAACCCCTTTTGCTGAGTTTAACTCCCTGTTAAAGGGTAATGGGCTCAAAAACTACAAAGTCATTTTTCTCTATCCCCTTTCTCTCAGAAAGTTCCTACCCATATCTAAAATTCTTCCCTCCTTCTCTAGTTAGGAAACAAGGGTACTTGGCACATGTAAATACTGATATTTGTGATAGGTAGAAGTGAGAAAGTGCTAGCAGCATGTTTTACACCTTCTTGGCTAGTCAACATTTTCCTCTTCCAGAAGGATACAAGGGAAGAAAGGGAAATGTGAACAGCCACAGAAAGGATACCAAAGTCAAATCATAAACACAGATCTTTTCAGAGCAGTTGTATCAAGTATTACTCCAAGCCCTTGACATGTATTAGTTTATTCAACCCTCACAAGAAATCTATTAGGCAGTTATTATTATCCCCACTTTGTAGATAATGGAACTGAGAAACAGAAAGATTAAATAACTGGTCCAAGGTCTCGAGCTGGCAAATGCAGTCAGGATATGATCTTGATTTACCCAACTGCAGGCCTTGAGTTCCTAACCAATGCACTAAACCACCTTTCAAATAAACTTTGGAATAATTATTTCAAACATATTTCTTCAATAGGAGATATGAGAGAGACGAATGTTTAAGTGCATTAAGTCTACAACATAAGATATAGTTTATATTTATTATAATGCATTTCTCAGGCCATAAAACCCCTTATGTTTTTGTGAATCATCCCACAGGTTATTCTAGGGACCTGCTTTGGAAAATGTTGCTCAAGCTATGAAAATTTATTCCATAAAAATAAGTTTCATTGTTCCATTATAGTCAGTTCCCATTTATTAAATCTCTAAAGTTTGAAGGTGGGAAAATTTTGAACATGGACAAGCACTGTGCCTTTACAATGTCTTTCACAAGAAGAATATATGTGAGAGTTGACAGAGAAACCAGTAAAAGGAAAAATTCTAAGGATTAGAAGCTTGTTTTTTTGTTCACACATTTGTTTCAGAGGCATCAGAAAAGATTCTGTGGTTCGATATGAAGAGAGTATCCAATACCACTGGAACTGGAATGAGTTCTAATATCATCAAAAAGAACAATGGGAACGGTCATGATAGCACGTCCCACAAAGCAGGATGATAATGCTGGGGTTTGGGAGTGAGAAGGAGAGAGTAAAGTTCCTTGAGAGTGACACATTTAAATATTAGAGTAAGTTGGGGCACCTGTTTCGTTCAGTTGGTTAAGCATCTAACTCTTGATTTCAGCTGAGGCATAATCTCACGGTTGTGAGATCAGGCTCTGTACTGGGCATGAAGCCTGCTTAAGACCCTCCCTCTCTCCCTCTGTCTGCCCCTCTCCCACTCATGCTCTAACTCTCTCTCCCTCAAAAATATAATTACTTATTCAATTAATTAAATATGATGGTAAGTTAAACATTCTCAAGAAATAAATAAGCCAAGTAGCAGACCAGCAGTGACCCTAATCTAAAACAGTAGGATACTTGTTTTTTTTTTTTTCTGTCAGTGCTTATGAGTTCACGAAAACAGTACAAACCTACTGATGATGTTGATTTTGAATAGATACATGAATCTTTAAATTTGATCTTTGGTGCATGTAATCCTCATTATAATTTTTCATATAGAATTTGTCAGACTTTAATGCAGCTACCTTTAAAGTGTGTACTGGAGAACTAAGGGTCATAGGGCTACTGTGTTCTCAAATGTTCTGGAATGGAATTCCTGAGTCCCATTATTAAGAGCATATCTGTTATACATGTATATTATCACTTTTAACATTGTATCAAAATTAATATGATTTTAATAAACATGCGACTTCATTAAAATTAGAGGTCTTATATAACTTTATATCCTCAACACATACAGTGTGTTATACTATAGTTGCTAAGCTCAGTAAATGTATATTGAATAAATTAATGCATGATCAAAGTGAAACCCATCTAGTCAAATGAACAATTTCTCTTTTTTCCAAATATGTCTCTTAAATTTATATGAGATTTTTAATATTTATATTTCTTTCTACAAGCTATAGCTTTCATATATGAATTTTTTATATCTAATTATATATCTTTTATATATAATATCTAATATTACATTCAGATTCAGAAGTTTATAATTTTAGAGGACCCTGGGTGGATCAGTCGGTTAAGCGTCTGACTTTGGCTCAGGTCATGATCTTGTAGTTTGTGGGTTCTAGCCCCACATCAAGCTCTGTGCTGACAGCTCAGAGCCTGGAGCCTGCTTCAGATTCTGTGTTTCCCTCTCTCTCTCTCTGCCCCTCCCCACTCACACTCTGTCTCTCTCTCTCTCTCAAAAATGAATAAACATTAAAAAAATTCAGAAGTTTATACTTTTGAAACTTCAGTTCAATATTATGCATAAGTTACTCAATCTCCAAAAATATACTTTTATTGCTGTAAGAGTAAATCAAATCATCTTCTCAATTCTTTGTATAAATTATCTTAAACCCTTAGATTATATCTAAAATTGATAAGTTTAACGTTATTAATATCACTTGAGTCTGTACAATTTTTCTTACTAATAGCTGAAATATACAGTTCATCCATTCATCTACAACATAGCATAGAGAAAATAGAACTGTTTTAATAAAGAATGATTTATTCAGACTAATCTTTTTTTGTTCTACATCAAATTAAATACTAGTAAACAACTAAATGCATAATAATATATAATTTACCAAGTAGAGTTAAATTATGTTTTAAATGAAAGAAGAAAAACCTTTGTGTATTAATACACATTAAAAATATATACATTCTCATATTCCTATATTTTCATCATAACATACATAATCAATTACAAGAAAAGAAAGATAATTAGAGGGTATTACACTATAAGATTCTTCTTTTTTTATTGTTTTCAAGGTTTTTTTAAATTTATTTTGAGAGAGAGAGAGAATGAGCAAGGGAGGGGCAGAGAAAGAGGGGGACAAAGGATCTGAAGCAGGCTCTGTGCTGACAGCAGAGAGCCTGATGCGGGACTCAAACTCATGAACCAGGAAATTATGACGTGAGCTGAAGTCAGATGCCACCCAGGCACCTCTACACCACAATTTCTTAAACATATTATCAACTTGCTATTTTTAAACTATTAGATACTTTTTTCAGTATAAGCAAACATATGAATGAAAGAGAATAGCAAGTCAAGAAAGAGATAGAAGTATACTTAAAATTAACTTTATGTGGGGGCGCCTGGGTGGTTCAGTCAGTTCAGCATCTAACTTCGGTTCAGGTCATGGTCTCACTATTTGTGAGCTCAAGCCCCACATGGAGCTCTGTGCTGACAGCTCAGAGCCTGGAGCCTCCTTCGGATTCTTTGTTTCCCTCTCTTACTGCCCCTCCCCTGCTCGTTCTCTCTCTCTCTCTCTCTCTCTCTCTCTCTCTCTCTCTCTCAAAAATAAATAAAAACATTTAAAAAATTAAAAAAAAAAAATTAACTTTATGTGGGGCGCCTGGGTGGCTCAGTCAGTTAAGCTTCCAACCTTGACTCAGGTCATGATCTTGTGGTTTGTGAGTTTGAGCCCCACGTCTGTCTCTGTGCTGACAGCTCAGATCCTGGCGTCTGTTTCAGCCTCTGTGTCTCCCTCCTCTCCCTCTGTCCCTTCCCCATTCATACTCTGTCTCTCTCTCTCTCTCTCAAAAATAAATAAACATTAAAAAATTAAGAATTAAATATGATAAAGTTTTTATTTCAAATCAATGAAAAGAGATTATAAACAATACTTTGAGAATTCATTTACAACTTAGAAATTAAAGAAATTAAATTATTGTTTTGTATTATAATCTAATATAATTTTTAGGAATTCTGCTTCTGATCAAGGTGAAGCAACAAATACTCAACTAGCTCTTTCATCATTAACAATTAGAAAACTGGACAAAAACATATGAAACAACTGCAAGCAAACAAACAAGTGAGCCTTATTTTGCTCTGGATTTCTGTCTGGGAGACAGTCCAAACCTCAGTTCATGGAGAAAATCTCAAAGGGAACACAATGATTTTATTGAATGAAAGAGTAAAACATTGGATTCAGGGAGGTTTATATGACTGGAAATTGCAGGTCAGTATTCTACAGATGAGGGATCCACACAAAAAAAAGCTTCAGAAATATGCACAATGATACTCTTTATTCTTTGACTAAATATGTGGGAAATTTGTATATTAAAAACTTGAAAACATGGGTAGGCAAAATTTTTAAATATCAAAAAAAAAGGAAAGATATACCATGTTCATGAATCCATAGACTCAAAACTGTTAGGATAATGGTCCAAAAATGATCTATAGCATAAGTACATTCCAATAAAACAAGCAGGCTTTTTGTGATAATTACTAAGTTAATTCTAAAATTATATGAAATTGCAAAAGACCAAGAATAGCCAAAATAGATTTTGAAAAGGGCAAAGCTGAGGAACATGCATTGCTTGATTTCAAGGTTTATTATAAAGCTACAGAAATTAAGAGAATTTGTTGGGCACCTGAGTGGCTCAGTTGGTTGAGAGTCTCACTTTGACTCAGGTCATGACCTCGTGGTTTGAGCTTGAGCCCCACATCAGGCTCACCGCTATCAGCACAAAGCCTACTTCAGATTCCCTGCCTCCCTCTCTCTGACCCTCCCCTACTTGTGTGTTCTCAAAAATAAATAAAAATTTTAAAAAAGAGAGAGAGAATTTGTCATTATTGTAAGGATCAAGCTATGGAGCAAAGGAACAAACAGAATGCTGACTTGACCTACACATGTGTAAGTCATTGGTTTTTGACAGCATTGCCAAGATGATGTAATGGGAGATAATTCAGTCTTTTCAATAAGCAGTGCTAGACAAACTGGATATAAATATGGAAAAACATAAACGATTCTTACACTGTAGCATGCAAAAAATTAGTTCAGTGTGGATTATAGGCATAACCATAAACCTAAAAAAATAACACTTAAAAAAAACAGGATAAAATTTTTGTGACTCTGAAGTAGGCAAAGATAGGTTGGGGAAAAAAAAATCATCCATTTAAATAAATATATTGGTGAACTGCACTTCATTAAAATTCAAAACTTCTGCTCTTCAAAAGGTACTGTTAAGAAAATGGAAATGGAGGGAGGCGCAGGAAGATGGCGGCGTAGGAGGACGCTGGGCTCACCGCGCGTCCTGCTGATCACTTAGATTCCACCTACACCTGCCTAAATAACCCAGAAAACCGCCAGAGGATTAGCAGAACGGAGTCACCGGACCCAAGTGCAGACGAGAGGCCCACGGAAGAGGGTAGGAAGGGCGGCGAGGCTGTGCGCGCTCCACGGACTGGCAGGAGGGAGCCGGGGCGGAGGGGCGGCTCGCCAGCCAAGCAGAGCCCCCGAGTCCGGCTTGCAAAAGCGGAGGGGCCTGACGGACTGTGTTCCAACAGCAAGCGCGACTTAGCGTCTGGGAGGTCATAAGTTAACAGCTCTGCTCGGAAAGCGGGAAGGCTGGAGGACAAAGGGAGGGTGAGCTGCGGAGCCCCCGGACAACAGAGCTCAGTTTGGCGGGGAACAAAGGCGCTCGCCAGCGCCATCTCCCCCGCCCATCCCCCAGCCAAAATCCCAAAGGGAACCGGTTCCGGCCAGGGAAATTGCTCGCTCCGCGCAAACACCCAACTCTGTGCTTCTGCGGAGCCAAGCCTCCGGCAGCGGATCTGACTCCCTCCGGCTGCCACAGGGCCCCTCCTGAAGTGGATCACCTAAGGAGAAGCGAGCTAAGCCTGCCCCCCCTCCCGCCGTGCACCTTGCCTTCCCACCCCAGCTAATACGCCAGATCCCCAGCATCACAAGCCTGGCAGTGTGCAAGTAGCCCAGACGGGCCACGCCACCCCACAGTGAATCCCACCCCTAGGAGAGGGGAAGAGAAGGCACACACCAGTCTGACTGTGGCCCCAGCGGTGGGCTGGGGGCAGACATCAGGTCGGACTGCGGCCCCGCCCACCAACTCCAGTTATACACCACAGCACAGGGGAAGTGCCCTGCAGGTCCTCACCACACCAGGGACTATCCAAAATGACCAAGCGGAAGAATTCCCCTCAGAAGAATCTCCAGGAAATAACAACAGCTAATGAGCTGATCAAAAAGGATTTAAATAATATAACAGAAAGTGAATTTAGAATAATAGTCATAAAATTAATCGCTGGGCTGGAAAACAGTATACAGGACAGCAGAGAATCTCTTGCTACAGAGATCAAGGGACTAAGGAACAGTCACCAGGAGCTGAAAAACGCTTTAAAGGAAATGCAAAACAGAATGCAAACCACCACAGCTCGGATGGAAGAGGCAGAGGAGAGAATAGGTGAACTAGAAGATAAAGTTATGGAAAAAGAGGAAGCTGAGAAAAAGAGAGATAAAAAAATCCAGGAGTATGAGGGGAAAATTAGAGAACTAAGTGATACACTAAAAAGAAATAATATACGCATAATTGGTATCCCAGAGGAGGAAGAGAGAGGGAAAGGTGCTGAAGGGGTACTTGAAGAAATAATAGCTGAGAACTTCCCCGAACTGGGGAAGGAAAAAGGCATTGAAATCCAAGAGGCACAGAGAACTCCCTTCAGACGTAACTTGAATCGATCTTCTGCACGACATATCATAGTGAAACTGGCAAAATACAAGGATAAAGAGAAAATTCTGAAAGCAGCAAGGGGTAAACGTGCCCTCACATATAAAGGGAGACCTATAAGACTCGTGACTGATCTCTCTTTTGAAACTTGGCAGGCCAGAAAGAATTGGCACGAGATTTTCAGGGTGCTAGACAGCAAAAATATGCAGCCGAGAATCCTTTATCCAGCAAGTCTGTCATTTAGAATAGAAGGAGAGATAAAGGTCTTCCCAAACAAACAAAAACTGAAGGAATTTGTCACCACTAAACCAGCCCTACAAGAGATCCTAAGGGGGACCCTGTGAGACAAAGTACCAGAGACATCACTACAAGCATAAAACATACAGACATCACAATGACTCTAAACCCGTATCTTTCTATAATAACACTGAATGTAAATGGATTAAATGCGCCAACGAAAAGACATAGGGTATCAGAGTGGATAAAAAAACAAGACCCATCTATTTGCTGTCTACAAGAGACTCATTTTAGACCTGAGGACACCTTTAGATTCAGAGTGAGGGGATGGAGAACTATTTATCATGCTACTGGAAGCCAAAAGAAAGCTGGAGTAGCCATACTTATATCAGACAAACTAGACTTTAAATTAAAGGCTGTAACAAGAGATGAAGAAGGACATTATATAATAGTTACAGGGTCTATCCATCAGGAAGAGCTAACAATTATAAATGTCTATGCGCCGAATACCGGAGCCCCCAAGTATATAAAACAATTACTCATAAACAGAAGCAACCTTATTGATAAGAATGTGGTAATTGCTGGGGACTTTAACACCCCACTTACAGAAATGGATAGATCATCTAGACACACGGTCAATAAAGAAACAAGGGCCCTGAATGAGACATTGGATCAGATGGACTTGACAGATATATTTAGAACTCTGCATCCCAAAGCAACAGAATATACTTTCTTCTCGAGTGCACATGGAACATTCTCCAAGATAGATCATATACTGGGTCACAAAACAGCCCTTCATAAGTTTACAAGAATTGAAATTATACCATGCATACTTTCAGACCACAATGCTATGAAGCTTGAAATCAACCACAGGAAAAAGTCTGGAAAACCTCCAAAAGCGTGGAGGTTAAAGAACACCCTACTAACGAATGAGTGGGTCAACCAGGCAATTAGAGAAGAAATCAAAAAATATATGGAAACAAACGAAAATGAAAATACAACAATCCAAACGCTTTGGGACGCAGCGAAGGCTGTCCTGAGAGGAAAATACATTGCAATCCAGGCCTATCTCAAGAAACAAGAAAAATCCCAAATACAAAATCTAACAGCACACCTAAAGGAAATAGAAGCAGAACAGCAAAGGCAGCCTAAACCCAGCAGAAGAAGAGAAATAATAAAGATCAGAGCAGAAATAAACAATATAGAATCTAAAAAAACTGTAGAGCAGATCAACGAAACCAAGAGTTGGTTTTTTGAAAAAATAAACAAAATTGACAAACCTCTAGCCAGGCTTCTCAAAAAGAAAAGGGAGATGACCCAAATAGATAAAATCATGAATGAAAATGGAATGATTACAACCAATCCCTCAGAGATACAAACAATTATCAGGGAATACTATGAAAAATTATATGCCAACAAATTGGACAACCTGGAAGAAATGGACACATTCCTGAACACCCACACTCTTCCAAAACTCAACCAGGAGGAAATAGAAAGCTTGAACAGACCCATAACCAGCGAAGAAATTGAATCGGTTATCAAAAATCTCCCAACAAATAAGAGTCCAGGACCAGATGGCTTCCCAGGGGAGTTCTACCAGACATTTAAAGCAGAGATAATACCTATCCTTCTCAAGCTGTTCCAAGAAATAGAAAGGGAAGGAAAACTTCCAGACTCATTCTATGAAGCCAGTATTACTTTGATTCCTAAACCAGACAGAGACCCAGTAAAAAAAGAGAACTACAGGCCAATATCCCTGATGAATATGGATGCAAAAATTCTCAATAAGATACTAGCAAATCGAATTCAACAGCATATAAAAAGAATTATTCACCATGATCAAGTGGGATTCATTCCTGGGATGCAGGGCTGGTTCAACATTCGCAAATCAATCAACGTGATACATCACATTAACAAAAAAAAAGAGAAGAACCATATGATCCTGTCAATTGATGCAGAAAAGGCCTTTGACAAAATCCAGCACCCTTTCTTAATAAAAACCCTTGAGAAAGTCGGGATAGAAGGAACATACTTAAAGATCATAAAAGCCATTTATGAAAAGCCCACAGCTAACATCATCCTCAACGGGAAAAACTGAGAGCTTTTTCCCTGAGATCAGGAACACGACAGGGATGCCCACTCTCACCGTTGTTGTTTAACATAGTGCTGGAAGTTCTAGCATCAGCAATCAGACAACAAAAGGAAATCAAAGGCATCAAAATTGGCAAAGATGAAGTCAAGCTTTCACTTTTTGCAGATGACATGATATTATACATGGAAAATCCGATAGACTCCACCAAAAGTCTGCTAGAACTGATACATGAATTCAGCAAAGTTGCAGGATACAAAATCAATGTCCAGAAATCAGTTGCATTCTTATACACTAACAATGAAGCAACAGAAAGACAAATAAAGAAAATGATCCCATTCACAATTGCACCAAGAAGCATAAAATACCTAGGAATAAATCTAACCAAAGATGTAAAGGATCTGTATGCTGAAAACTATAGAAAGCTTATGAAGGTAATTGAAGAAGACTTAAAGAAATGGAAAGACATTCCCTGCTCATGGATTGGAAAAATAAATATTGTCAAAATGTCAATACTACCCAAAGCTATCTACACATTCAATGCAATCCCAATCAAAATTGCACCAGCATTCTTCTCGAAATTAGAACAAGCAATCCTAAAATTCATATGGAACCACAAAAGGCCCCTAATAGCCAAAGGAATTTTGAAGAAGAAGACCAAAGCAGGAGGCATCACAATCCCAGACTTTAGCCTCTACTACAAAGCTGTCATCATCAAGACAGCATGGTATTGGCACAAAAACAGACACACAGACCAATGGAATAGAATAGAAACCCCAGAACTAGACCCACAAACGTATGGCCAACTCATCTTTGACAAAGCAGGAAAGAACATCCAATGGAAAAAAGACAGCCTCTTTAACAAATGGTGCTGGGAGAACTGGACAGCAACATGCAGAAGGTTGAAACTAGACCACTTTCTCACACCATTTACAAAAATAAACTCAAAATGGATAAAGGACCTAAATGTGAGACAGGAAACCATCAAAACCTTAGAGGAGAAAGCAGGAAAAGATCTCTCTGACCTCAGCCGTAGCAATCTCTTATTCGACACATCCCCAAAGGCAAGGGAATTAAAAGCAAAAGTGAATTACTGGGACCTTATGAAGATAAAAAGCTTCTGCACAGCAAAGGAAACAACCAACAAAACTAAAAGGCATCCAACGGAATGGGAAAAGATATTTGCAAATGACATATCGGACAAAGGGCTAGTATCTAAAATCTATAAAGAGCTCACCAAACTCCACACCCGAAAAACAAATAACCCAGTGAAGAAATGGGCAGAAAACATGAATAGACACTTCTCTAAAGAAGACATCCAGATGGCCAACAGGCACATGAAAAGATGTTCAGCGTCGCTCCTTATCAGGGAAATACAAATCAAAACCACACTCAGGTATCACCTCACGCCAGTCAGAGTGGCCAAAATGAACAAATCAGGAGACTATAGATGCTGGAGAGGATGTGGAGAAACGGGAACCCTCTTGCACTGTTGGTGGGAATGCAAATTGGTGCAGCCGCTCTGGAAAGCAGTGTGGAGGTTCCTCAGAAAATTAAAAATAGACCTACCCTATGACCCAGCAATAGCACTGCTAGGAATTTATCCAAGGGATACAGGAGTACTGATGCATAGGGGCACTTGTACCCCAATGTTCATAGCAGCACTCTCAACAATAGCCAAATTATGGAAAGAGCCTAAATGTCCATCAACTGATGAATGGATAAAGAAATTGTGGTATATATACACAATGGAGTACTATGTGGCAATGAGAAAAAATGAAATATGGCCCTTTGTAGCAACGTGGATGGAACTGGAGAGTGTAATGCTAAGTGAAATAAGCCATACAGAGAAAGACAGATACCATATGGTTTCACTCTTATGTGGATCCTGAGAAACTTAACAGGAACCCATGGGGGAGGGGAAGGAAAAAAAAAAAAAAAAAAAGAGGTTAGAGTGGGAGAGAGCCAAAGCATAAGAGACTGTTAAAAACTGAGAACAAACTGAGGGTTGATGGGGGGTGGGAGGGAGGGGAGGGTGGGTGATGGGTATTGAGGAGGGCACCTTTTGGGATGAGCACTGGGTGTTGTATGGAAACCAATTTGTCAATAAATTTCATAAAAAAAAAAAAAAACAAAAAAAAAAAAAAAAAAAAAAAGGGAAATGGAATCCACAGGCTGAGAGAAAATGTTCTCAATATATATATTTGGAAACTAACTTATGTATTCAACATATAAAGAACTTTTACAACATTTAGAAGACATAAAACCTCTTCACCAAAACAAGAAAAAACCCTAATCAAGTGCCCCACAAAATAATGCATATGAATAACCCATAACTACATGGGGAAAAGCACAATGTGATTAATACTCAGTTAAATGAAAAATAAAACCATAATAAGTTGCAACTATACCATAGTCTGGATGTTTGTATCTCTTAAAAATCTGTATGCTGACACTTAATCTCTAATGAGATGGTATTGGAAGTGGGGACTTTGAGAGATGACTGGGTCATAATGATGAAGCCCTCATGAATAGGATTAGTGTCATTATAGAAGACCCAGAGAACTCTCTTACTCTCTCTTTTTTTAGAGTTTATCTTTTATTTTTTTTCTTTTTCCAATTTTTAGTTAAATTCTAGTTAGTTAACATATAGTGTAATACTGGTTTCAGGAGTAGAATTTAGTAATTCATCACTTACATGCAATACCTAGTGCTCATCATAACAAGTGCCCTCCTTAATACCCACCACTCATTTAGCCCATCCACCCCACCTACTGCCGTCCATCACCCCTCAGCTTGTTTTCTATACTTAAGAGTCTCATATAGTTTGCTTCACTCTTTTTTTTTCCTTCCCATATGTCCATCTGTTTTGTTTCTTAAATTCCACATATGAGTGAAATCATGGTATTTTCTTTCTCTGACTAATTTTGCTTAGCATAATACATTCTAGCTCCATTCGTGTCATTGCAAACGGCAAGATTTCATTCTTCTGAGTAACATTCCATTGTGTGCGTGTGTGTGTGTGTGCGCGCGCACCACATCTTTATCCATTCATCAGTCAGTGGACATATGGGCTCTTTCCATACTTTGGCTACTTTTGATAATGCTGCTGTATACATAGGAGTGCATGTGTCCCTCTGAATCTGTAGTTTTGTATCCTCTGGGTAAATACCTAGTAGTGTAATTGCTAGGCCCTAGGATATTTCTATTTTTAACTTTCTCAAGAGGCTCCATACTGTTTTCCACAGTGGCTGCCCCAGTTTGTTTTGCCACCAACAGTGCTCCCCTTGCTCCACACCCTTTCCAACATCTGTGTTTCCTGTGTTGGTACTTTAATCCATTCTGACATGTATGAGGTGTTATCTCACCATGGTTTTGACTTGTTTTTCCCTGATGAGGAGTGATGTTGAGCATTTTTCATGTACCTGTCAGCCATCTGGATGTCTTTGGGAAAATGTCTATTCATGTGTTCTGCTCATTTCTTAACTGGATTGCTTGGTTTTGGAGTGTTGAGTTTGATAAGTTCTTTATAGATTTTAGATACTAGTCTTTTATCAGATATATCATTTGCAAATATCTTCTCCCATTCCACAGATCACCTTTTAGTTTTTTGTTGGTTGTTTCCTTCATAGTGCAGAAGTTTTTTTATCTTGATGAAGTCCCAGTAGTTCATTTTTGCCTTAGTTTCCCTTGCCTTCAGCAACATGTCTAGTCAGAATTTGCTGCAACCAAGGTCAAAGAGGTTTCTGCCTGTGTTCTCCAAGATTTTGATGGTTTCCTGTCTCACATTTAGATCTTTCATCCATTTTGAATTTATTTTTGTGTATAGTGTGAGACAGTGGTCCAGTTTTCATTTTTCTGCACGTGGCTCTCCAGTTTTCACAAAACCATTTGTTGAAGAGACTGTCTTTTTTCCATTGCATACTCTTTCCTGCTTTGTTGAAGATTAGATAACCAAATACTTATGAGTCCATATCCGGGTTTTCTGTTCTGTTCCATTGATCTATGTGTCTATCTTTGTGCCAGTACCATACTGTCTTGATGACTACAGTCTTGTAATATAGCTTGAACTCTGTAATCATGATACCTCCAGCTCTGCTTTGCTTTCTCAAGATTGCTTTGGCTATTTGGGGGTCTTTTATGGTTCCATACAAATTTTAGGATTGTTTGCTCGAGCTTCTGCTGCAACTCCTATAAAGCAAATGTTATGCTTTAAGGAGTCACTGAGTTCCCTAAGTCTACTATCATGATCCAATACCTTTCTTTGCCTCTTCTATTCAACTTCATTATTTCCCATAATTTTGTCAACTATATCACTGATTTGTTCCTCTACTTTGTCCATGTGCTTTATCATTGCATCCAGTTTTGCATCTCAGTTATAGCATTTTTTATTTTGGTCTGACAAGTTTTTAATTGTTTTATCTCTGCAGTAGGAGATTCTCTAGTGTCTTCTATGCTTTTCTCAAGCTCAGCTAGTATCCTTATAATTGCTTTAAATTCTGGTTCAGGCATCTTACCTTATATCTGTGTCGATTAAACCCCTGGCCATCATTCCTTCCTGTTCTTCCTTTGGGGTGAATTCTCTGTCTTGTAAATTTTTCTACTCACTGTTTTTAGTGTTATTGTTAGGGAAGTCTGTTATATTCCTGCTCCTGAGAATAATGGCTATATTAAGAAGAGGTCCTATACTATCTTGGGCCTGGTGCTTCAGTTGATGTTTCGGAGTGTGCACTCTCCTGTTGTGCTTTTGCTGCTTATCCCTCAGGTCAGTCCTCTACATAGTTTCTCCTTGCCTACAGTGGGGGGTGTTTGGACCTTGTTCACTCAGTGTCAAGTTTTAAATAGGTGTGTTTTAGTCTGCTTGTTAAAAGAAGCTACGTCAAAAAAAATAAATAAAAATAAGAAGCTAGATCCTATTTCCCTTAGAGTTGAAGTTTTGCAGCACTCTATGATCAGTAGACTTGGTGTGTGTGAGGGTTTTGTGCTGGTCTTCTGGGGGAGTCACTTGCTGCACTGATTCTCAGGAGGACTTGCCCTAGTGAAAATGTACCTGCAGGGCACAGGGGTGTGGGGTTTGGTGTAAGTGACTCTGGCCTCCAGTAGGTGGCACTGTGTTGCTCACTGAAGTTGGTCAGTGCTGGTGGGGAGCCGGCTTCAATCCTGCTCTTTTGGTCCCAGGATGGGGAGTTCATGCCCACCACTCTTCAGGAAGCCCTACAAAAGAGCAAACAATCACCCCTCTTGTGTCCCTAACTTCCGTCAGATCCCTGCCTTCACCCTGTCTTTGTCTGAGCTATGTGCCTGCCTGGCGACACTGCACTCCTGTGTTTTATCTCCGGCACACCAGCTGGTTTTCAAAACTCCAAATTTTAGGGACCAGTGTGGGGGAGGGTCTCATTGCACTATGGCCTTGTCCAAGAAAAGTGGTCACATGACCATGCAGCAGTTCGAGTTTACAGTAAAGCCTAGCAAAATGTCAGCACCTAGGTTTGCTGTCCTCAGCTGGTGTCTGTTCTTATGTTAGTGAACCGGGTAACTCAATATCTCCCACCAGGTTTTTTGTCCCTGGAGAGGCCATGCCACCTCTCTGAAATGCACTCCAAGAAAGGGAACTGTTTCTCCCCTTGTGACCCAGGAGATCCTCTGGCCACGCTGTATGTTCCTAAGTCTCTGCCCTACTTTCCCACTGGAGCACCTCTAAGTCTGCCAGGCATGATTCTAGTGATGATGTGGACTTCTAAAACTTCAGACTTTGCATTCCACTACTTATAAAAACTTGCGGTAATCAGCCCCTCTCCTTTTCCCAGGAAGGGAAGAGTTTTTCTTGTGCAATCCCCTGCATGTGCTTTCACTCTCCTTCTTGCTCCTCTCTCTGTGATCCCTCTCCTCCACAGCACCTGCCCTTCTTCCCCCACCCAAATCAACTCTCCAAACCTCCTACCTTTCATGAGGTGGCCATTTTTCCACCTGTAGATATGCAATTTGTTCCTTCATTCCTCAGATCAATTTCTTGGGTGTTCAGAATGATTTGATATTTATCTAGCTGTGTTCAAGGGGCAAGGTAAGTTTAGGGTCCCCCTACACCTCTGCCATATTAACTCCTCCTCTTCTCTTACTCTCATTCTGTCACATGAGGGTACAATAAGAACACAGCCATCTATAAACTAGGAAGGAGGTTCTAACCAGATGCTAAATCTAGTAGCACTTTGATCTTGGACTTGATAACCTCTAGAATTATAAGAAATACATGTTTGTTGTTTAACTCAAATAGCCTATGGTATTTTTCTTCTAGCAGCCTGAATTAAGACATACTATGTACCCGTTATTATGGCTAACATGAGATTAGCAACACCAAGTGTTGCAAGGATGGGGAGCCCCTGAAGCTCTGATACACCACTGGTGAGACTGTAAAATGATTTCACCACTTTGAGAATTTCTTTTGAAGTTTTTTATAAAGTTGTGCACATACCATACAACTTATTGATTCCATTCATAGTTATTTACCCAGTTAAAATGAAAATATGATGAGAGACTGTGGGGCAAGCTGAGGGCAAAGTGCAGGCTAACAGCACCCCTCACCCCAGGTGGAATATGTATGCTATTCCTTAGACACTCTCTGCTACCCCAAAACAGGAAAGGACAAAAAACAAATGGTTAAACTGAATTTCCACTAGTTTACCAGAAAAAGGCAATCATATCATAGTCTAAAGTCCAGGAACTCCCTACCGTCTTAATGTTAATGCTTTGCTAGAGGGAAAAACAACCTGAGCTTGATAATAGCTAGGCCTCCAGTAAGGCTTTAGCATGTGAAAGTCTCTTTGGAAACTCCCTCTTGACTTTATCTCCTTGACTCCATAAAAGCATCACCACCTACAACCCCAGTGCAGCTCTTCCTGCCCACGGGTCATGTCCCCATGCTTTAATAAAATCGCCTTTTTTGCACTAAAGACATCTTCAAGAACTCTTTCTTGGCCATCAGCTCCAGACCCCATGAGCCCTCCATCACTTCAAATTTCATCAAACATATATTCACATAAAGAATTACATATACAGGGCACCTGGGTGGCTCAGTTGGTTAAGCGTCCGACTCCAGCTCAGGTCATGATCTCACGGCTTGTGAGTTTGAGCCCCACATTGGGCTCTGTGCGACAGCTCAGAGCCTGGAACCTGCTTCTGATTCTGTGTCTCCTTCTCTCTTTGACCCTCCCCCATTTGTGCTCTGTCTCTGTCTCTCAAAAATAAATAAATGAAAAAAAATTTTTTAATTCATAAAACAAAACAAAAAGAACTGCATATAAAGAGTATTAGCAGCTTCACACAAAATAACTATAAACTGGAAGTGCACAAAGTCTATCAGTAGATAAATGGAAAAACAAATTTTGGTTATCCACATAATGGAATACAACTCAACAACAACAAATTAATAAGCTTCCGATAGATAGTAAAAAGTATGTAACCCAACAATTTTATACTAAGCACAAGATCCAGACACAAACAGTACACTGTGTATGATTCCACGTAGGATAAATCTTATTTATAGTTATAGTGACAGAAAGCATCAGTGGTTGACTGTGGCCAGGGGTTTGTGGACAAAAAGAAATAACTGTTAGTAAAAACAAAAGTCCAAAACTTGGAAATAAGCAATTGGGTGACTGCATGTCCTTTCAATGTCACACTAAAGCCTTATGTAGCAGGTTTATCTAAGTAGGATTATCTAATCCCTAGGGGCATGTACATTTGATTATAGTATTTTGCAACTCTGTAAGGGTACCAGTTGGTGAGGAGAAAACTCATAGTGTTGCAGATGATTCTGTTTCTATAGCAATGCAGATTAATTTTGTCCTATAGAGATGCAAATTATTTTTATGCCATAGAAAACTTTACATACCGTGTAGGGCATTACAATTTTTTGTATGTAATTTGGAAATCTTAATCTAACATTTTTTTCTTTCCATAGCTATAAATAATTCTATCTACCCTATGATTTTTTAAATCAGCTTTAGCATACTGTTGGTTGCATCAATAATGAGTTAAATACATCTTTGATACATATAATTTTTTCAAAATAGCTTTCTCCAAAGATTCCTGTGTGTCAAAATATTCAGATTACCGCCTCTTCCCTACTGTCCATTTCTGTAAAGGTACATACCTTGTCTCTGATCCTATCAAAGCTCTGACACGTAGCTTCTGTCACTCTGGATCCACCATCCCCAACAAAATCTGGGGACCTAACTCACTGGCAGCATCTCCTATGGTCATCACTAGCCTACAGAACAGTCACCACAGAGACTTTCAAGGACACTGGTGCTGAATGCCTTAGTTAAGGGAGAATCCTTCCAGCTCTTTAGAATGTACAATAGATAGGGAATGCTCTGTCATGAATGGTAAGTATTCCAATACTCCTATTTGCTTAGCTGTATGGATTCCTTCCTTTATTTTATGCAAGGGAAGTTCTGGACATCAACTTCTTTCAATCAAAGTTTTCATCACCAACAAAACAAATTCTTCACGCTATCGTCTACTGCTCAAGTTAACATATAAAACCTAGACTATCTAGTAAGTAATCTATTTCAAAAAATTGGTCCTGTTACAGAAACTGGTCTGGATCACCCGGCAGAAAAACCAAGTGGCACTCAGAGATCTTGGAAGACAGGAGGTTTATTTTACACTGGTGGGCTCAAAGGAGATCATTCTCCAGAGGTCTGAGTCCAGAGCATAAGCAGCAGGGACAATTTATAGTCAGTTGAAGTGCAGCAAGCGTGTGGGAAGAAAAATCCAGAAGGGGAGTCTTCAAGCAGGAACTTGAATTCCCCATCAGTCCTGTCAGCCATCTTATAAGAGATTTTTCCCTATCAGTCCAATCTAGTGTTACATTTTTATCCTCCTGGGTCTAATACTAAAATGCATTCCCAATTCTACTCCCCAGGTACCTACCATATATATTAGAAAAATCTTGTTTGTTTGTTTGTTGGTAAATAAGCTATTTCCTCCCTCAACAGATTTGTACCTCCCACTCTGAAGCATGCTAATAAATGACCATAGTTATGAGTCCAGTGGCAACAAGTACTTGAGTACTTTGTGTGTAGTAGTCCCATGTACTAATCGCCAGAACCCTGTGCATATGTTGCCTTAATAGGCAAAATATTTTTCAGATATGATTATGTTAAGGATTTTGACATGATTATCTTCAATTATTCCAGTGGGTCTAATGTAATCAAAGGTTCTTTAAAAGTGGAAGAGAGGGGCTCCTGTGGCTCAGTTGGGTAAGCATGTGCTTCAGTCAGGTCATGATCTCACGGTTCATGAGTTTGAGCCCCATGTCGGTCTCTGTGCTGATGGCTTGGAGCCTAGAGCCTGCTTCGGATTCTGTGTCTCCCTCTCTCTCTGCCCCTCACCCAAACCCCCCCTCTCTCAAAAATAAATAAACATTTTTTTATCTTAAATAAATCAATAAATCAACAAAAATAAAAGTGGAAGAGAGAGGTGGAAGGGGAAGTCATTGTGGTGGCATATGAGAAGGATTTGACCCCCATTGCTCATTTTTAAGATGGAAGAAATGGGCTATGAACCAAGAAATGCAGGCAGCCTTTAGAAGCTGGGCAAGGCAAATAGATTCTCTCCTAGAACATCCAGAAAGGAATACAGCCATGCTAAAACTTTGATTTTAACTTAGTAAGACCTAGGTTGAACTTCTATCCTAGAAAAATGTAAGACATTACATTTGTATTATCTTAAGCCACTAAATTTGAAGTAATTTGTTATGATAGAAATAGAAAATCGACACAGGGTGAGGAAATTAGGTATCCCATTTCCAGCAACTGAATTAGATGAGAATATTATATAGGACTCAAGAAAGAGGAAGCCAGTCTTTTCAAAACCAAAAAAATAAAAAAAAAAAAGGAGTTCTTTGTTGGCAAAGGAGTATCTGAAAGATTCCATTTGAGTTAACCAGGTCTCAAGTCCTATTCCTTCGTTATTAATAGCCAAATCATATCAAGTTACTTGGAAACTCTGTATGTTTAATTTCCTTATAATTCTGCAAACTGCTCAATTCGATTTTGCATCTGATTCCAGCAAAATTGTTCCCGAAATAACTATCCAAAAGAAGGTATTCTTTCAGGACAACTATAGAAAACTTTCCAGCATCATTGAGTAGAATAACAGAGATGTAGCTGAAACAGTATAGGTTAAAGAAAACTTTTTCTTTTTAATGTCAGTAATTTGAAAAATTTTAAATGTCAGCACATACAAATAAGTTTTTTTTAAAGGGAAAAGTTGATAGAAGAATAATCAACCAAATGGAGAACCTGAAAAAGTGCAAAGAAGATAAAGAGATAAAAAGGTGGGGAATCTAGAGCACAGGTCAGAAGATTAATAATCGAGATGAAGGAAGGAAGAAAATATGTGTGACAAGATGAATTTGTTGGCATGGTGGCAGGAAACTGAAGGGATACTTTCTTGAACTTCTATTTTTCTCTCTAAAGAAAGCAATGACAGCAACTACTGAGAATAAGAGAAGAAAGGGAAGGACTAGAAGGGGAAAATATGCAATAATTGCCCTGGAGAACAGAACCAAGAAGTGATTAGAAATCAATATAAAGGATATTTAGGAAATGGTTGGGGTCTAATTGTGATTAAAGAAAATGAATTTATGACTATATAATTTTCTCTAACAGAGCTCAGTAACCCACATACAGGGGCAATAAGGAAGCCAATTGGATTAACACGGGCTTGGTATGTCAGGTCTTGGCCATCTGGCTTCCAAACACTTTTACTGTTTGGGTGAAAATTGCCATCTTTTGTAGTTGCTAGCATTTCCTGCCTCACCTCCCACCACAAAAGATAAAGATGAGAGAATTTCTTTCCCACTCTTAAAACCAAGATACAGACTTTTGTGCCAGGGTCATTCTAACACACTCTCCCACCTGGAACTTTGAGTCTTGAGTGAGTGATGCAAAGACTTAAGCCCAGTGGAGAAATTATTTATGGCAACAACACAGCTCTGGTGATCCAGCACTATCAGTACTGGGGTACTATAGCTGCACTGTTCAGAGGAGTCACGTCAGTGCAGCTGGCAGTTTCAGAGTCAGCGCTGTAGGGAAGGAGCTATCCTCAACTTTCTTAGGTCCCTGGCTGCATCTGAAAATTACACTAACAAAGATGAATAGGAGAAAAGCCGTCCAGTTCTACTAAATTTTTACACGTACCTGGGAGACTTCTCAAGAGCATGAAGACCTGCAGAAATGAACAGAGCAGGAAGCGTGTATACCTTTTAAACAAAGAAACAATAAGATTGTGGAGAATTGACAGGACAGACGGGATTGGCCTAGGGATAGTAAGTGGTGAAGAAGTAACTAGGAAGATAAGGCTGAGTTTAACAAGGTTTCTTTATACGGATTTCTTGGCGCAAAATTCTCCCTGGTGACAAGAATTTCTTCCTCCCTTCTGGTACAGGGATGGCACTTTTCACATGTAAAATTCATCTCCTGCTTTCACGAAAGAGGGCAATAGAAGGAAAGTTCAGAAAGACCTCCCTGTTTTTCAAACTTCCTTCAGCTTAAGATATTCAATATGCCAAACTGCATATTTTGCCGGGGATGGGGGGGGGTCCTGAACCCCATCAGCATCCCAACCAGATGTATCTGTAACCTGGTCTTGCTTGAGAGCTCATTTTAGAGTCTCCACCAGTGGCTGCCCATTTTCTGTGCCTTTGTTTTCCTATCTTCCCACCAATTTATAAGCTATCAGTAGCCTTCCAATAAATTATTTACTGCTGTAGTGATCCAAAAGTAGTTTCTGTTACTTGTAACCAGGATTCCTAATGCATATGTATCATCACGGTTCACCCAGCAGATAGGATGGAAGAAGAATTTGAAATTAAAGGTATTGGAAAGACAGTGAATAACATACCAAGATATCAGCACTAAGCAAGAATGCATGTGAAGGTAGGAGAGGCAGAGGAGGAAAATTAGAGGGTCCAAATGTGGAAGGTCCCAATGAGGGCAAAGAAAAGGTATGGTACTAGGGACTCCATGAGAAAAGATTGTGAACAGAATCTAGAATTCGGGATTGAATATTCAGAGATGGGTAAATTCTGGGTGGTAAAGATGTCTAGGATATTTGAGGTAATGAAGAAAAGCGGAGACAAAAACACAAGAAACTGAGACTATCGCATGTTGCAAAATCACCCACATATTTGCTGCAGTTGAAGAGGTTTTTGGGGTGATAGTGGGGTTCATAGGGTCCAGAGGTGACAGCCAAGAAAGAATTCTTTGAGACATCTTTGGTGCAAAAAGATGGTTTTATTAAAGGACAAGGACAGGACCTGTGGGCAGGAAGCGCTGCCCTAGACCCTGTGGAGAGACTGGTTATATATTTGGGAGTTGGGGGAGGTAATGTCCAGAGGAAGGTTCCAAAGAGATTTTCTTATGCTAAAGAAGACTCACTGGATACTGGAGGCCTAGCTATTGTCAAGCCCAGGTTGCTTTTCCCTCTAGCAAAGCATTAGCATTAAGACAGCAGGGAATTCCTGGAGAAACATTTTACTCTGCCTGCCTCAACTACTTGTCAATGGGCTGCAGGTTATGAGGAAATTTAATTTTACCTGCCATTTCCTTCTTGCCTTTTTTCCCCACCTCACTAGGGAAGGGAGGGAAACTGAGTCTATAGATTTCTGGAGATTAGGCTATTGATAAGATTGCTTTTTTCTTATAATTTACTAAGAATATTTGTACATTGATGGAGACTCATGTCCTGCAGGACTGTGATCTTTATCAGTTAACCATTTGTTTGTCCTCTTTCCTTTGTTCTTGGGCAGCCAAGAGTGTCCAAGGAATATCACACATATCCCACGGGCTTGGATGGGGGTGGGGATGTTTGCGGCGTGTCAGCTTGCCTTATGCCCCCTCATCGTATAATGAGAAGGAAAGCTGGTAAAAAACAGATAAAAAGGGCCAGCCAGATGTCCAATGCCGATACTCCCCTTGCATGCTTTTGGCTTCTGCAATCTTGCTTGTCTCTTGTATCAGCCTGCAGCTAGGAACCAGAAGTTTGACTGTACTAGCCCCGCCCAACCCGGAAGCACATATGTATAAAAGACCAGTAAAACCAGAGCCCTATGCTCAGCCTTTGCAGGTGACTCCATGGGGCCAGCACTGGAATGAAATAAACAGTCTTTTCTGATTCCCCCAGTGCGTGTCACTTGTCCCTTCCTGGGCACCGACTATTTGCTGTAACAATAGGATAGTAACATAATACACAAAATATTGTGTTACAAGTGGGAATGTTTGCATTTTAGTATACTCTTGTGTTTTTTAAATTACTCTTTCCATTTTAAAAACCTCATTTCCCATAGCAATAAAATACCCTGGATTTTATGAAATGCAGACATACATATCAAAAAATATACATCCAGAGGAAAAAGATCAGTCCATTTTAAAAATTTGAAGAATGATTTTTATATATAATGATAATTTTTTATAGATAGAGAGAAAAAGAGAGCTGAGAGAGGGGCAGAGAAGGAGAGAGAGAGAGAGAGAGAGAGAGAGAGAGAGAGAGAGAGAGAGAGAAAGAACAAAAGAAAGAAAGAAAGAAAGAAAGAAAGAAAGAAAGAAAGAAAGAAAGAAAGAAAAGAGAAAGAGAAAGAGAAAGAGAAAGAGAAAGAGAAAGAGAAAGAGAAAGAGAAAGAGAATCTAAGCAGGCTCCACACTCAGCATGGAGCCCAGTGTGGGACTCAGTCCCATGACCCTGGGATCATAGGCTGGGCTGAAATCAAGAGTCAGATGCTCAAATGACTGAGCCACCCAGGAACCCCTTTTTTTATTATTAGTTTTCTGTTAAGTATCTTTTTCTAGTCATGCTGTCTGTCTAATAATTATCTTTCTGTCTGAGAATTATCAGTATATCTAATATTCTTAGATTTCTCCTTTCTGCTCTGAGGACTGACTAAACAAATAAAATATTGTTTCTCTATTTAAAAATCTCAATCGATTTAATTTTCAGCATTTAAACACTTAGTATTGAATTAAAATCCAACTAAGGGTAGGAGGAACTCCCAAATTTCATTTATATTAGAAAACAGATAATGAAGGAAGGAACTCACGGTAAGACTGATATTCCTCTATTATTATTTTTTTAGGTCACTCCCAGCCCCTAAAGCCACTTAAGTAGTCATTGTTTCTGCCGATCAAGCAAGATAATTGTTAGCCTCCCTGAATATTGCCTTAATAGCTCCACCACTCATTTTTATCTTGGTTGCCAACCTGAGCTTTCATTAGTACCTGGAAGTAACATAAAGAGGTATTGAACCAATTCAGTCTTTTGGAGGCTTTTTTATTTATATCGAGAGGGAATTGTTACACTACCTGGGAAGGTTCTGGAAATCACTACTTAACTAACACTATTTTTCCCTCTCAATAAAATGGCAATGTCTATTCCTCCAGATTCAGGCCAAAATCATGGAATCATCTTAGCTCTTTTTCCTCTTGGATTTCACATCAAAGACATCAGCAGAGCCTGTTGATTCTACCTTTGAAGTATATTGGCAATCTGACCCCTTTACAGATCTCATATCAATCCAAACACCACCATTTTTTGCCTGTATTATTTCAACAGCTTCCCAAGGTGTCCTCCTGCTTCTATGGTAATTTCACCAGAGTCTAATCTTTACCCCACAAACTTTATATTTTTTAAAACATAAACCAGATTATGCTCTTCCTCAACTCAAAACCTTCCAGTATATGCCCGTTGAATAAGAATAGAAACCAAAGTCATTATTAAGGCCCACAAAGCCCCAAATGACTTGGCTCCCGACAATATCTCAGATCTCATCTCTTCTTAGTCTACAGTCACACTGCTCCAGCCACACCCCTTCTAGCTAATTCTGCATTCAAAGCAAGTTCCTCTCATGGCCTGAAATTCTCTTCCTTAAAATATTGCCCTGGCTCACTCCTTCATTTAATCTATATCTCTACTGAAGTGTTACTTCATCAGAGTGTTCTCTGACCAGCTAAAACAGTACCCGTATGAATTTCTCTGTCCCCTTACTCGCTTTATTTTTTATTAGCATGCATCACCAAACACACACACACACACACACACACACACACACACATACATCTACATGTATATAGACATGCATTATATATGTGTATGTAGACATATATATGTGATGTGTGTGTGTGTATGTGTGTGTGTGTACCTAAAATCTTTACCAACTAGACTATAAAACTGTAAGCTCTAACCAGACTATAAGTTCATGATAACAAAAATTCTGTTTTATTGACTACTCTGTGCCCATGACCTAGAATAATGTCTGGCACATAGTAGGTGCTCAGTGATTTATTGTGATAAATGAATGAATCTTTACTAAAAGAATATAATCCTGATAAGCATTTGTGTACATATATATTTAAGAGATAAAAATGAAGTTCAAGACATAACAAAAAATAAGAATATCCTTCAAAGCTCAGATGTTAAATTGAGGGACATGAAAGAATTCACATGGTGAGTAAGTGAACGAAAGGAAGAGTCATTTTGATCCAACTCAATTGCTACTGAATTGAAGCTCCTAGAGATTCACCCAAGAAGCAGGTACCTGGAGCAGGGACTGACATATTGCAGCTTCAAAACAATGCCTCTTGGCATCTACTGGCATCTATGTGTGCCTAGCACCAGAAAAGGAATGTAATCATCACTGTCTGCTGTCCCCTAAGATTATCCTTCTAGTTATAGCACTGTCTGAATTTATGAAATTAACGAAACCACAGTATGGAAATGCAAACCAAACTGGTTGAATGAGTTAATGAAAATTAGTCATTAGGGCAAGAGATCTGACATTTTTCATCGTTGATTAAACATTCTAACAATGTGTTCTAAAACCTAAAATGATAAAAGATGAAATCTGCTTAAAGACTGATAAAACTATATTAATACCTCCAACTTTGTCAGGAAGCATCAAACCCAGGATAACTCGGGCAATTCATATTTGAGTTTCTCTGCCAGAGACCCTCTTTTTTACAACAGTTAAGGGAAATCAGTTGGAAAAAAAAAAAAGGAGGTCAAAGAATCCACAGGCATATGTGAACTGAAGTGATGAATCATTCCTGACACTGAGATAATTTTAAGACGGGGGTACAGTAAAACATGATGCATTAGCTAAGAGTACTACATTTGAAAATGGGAGACATGGGTTCCAATTCTAACTTCTTTCCTAATTTTCTAAGACAATGTTAGACAACTCAATTGCCTCATTTCAAAAAAAATTATATTAGATACAAGATCCTTAAGGAAAGGAAAGGGTATCAGAATTTTTAAGATAACTTTATCAAACTATCCATTCCTCTCTATAGTCTCCCAGTTCCTTCACCAAGTTGCTGAACTTGCAGCCTTTTGGAAAGCACTCAGTTTCCATCAACTGTGCTGATTAGGGAGAAACATGTTTGAGGACCACAGGAAAAAGTCCCTTTCAACTCTAAAATTGTATTTGTTGTACTGAGATAAACCACAGATGAGTCTATAGAATGTACAAAATCATCAAGAAGATATCCATCCCAAAGTGATGATTATTAGGGTTCTTCTGAAAAGTATCTATAGCTATCTTTTCTGGTTTATGCACTCCAAATACAAGTATTTCCTTATATTCAGTATAACAATTGTTTTTGCTATAATTTAAAATCTCTGTTATCTCTTAAAAAAATTAAGTGTGCTCTTAAAACACTCATAAAATTCCACTTATTTTATTTGAAACCATTTCATAATTTCTTTTGTTAATCCCCTCTTGCAATATTTTCTGAAAGGATCAACATGAATCTAAATTTATAAATCAAAGTGTTCTCATTAGGTCCAAATGCAAAACTTCATCTAGTTAGATGGATCCATTAGATAGCAGCTTCTTTCTTCTTGATTTCAGTTATATAATATCTTATTTTTTGATTTTCTGCTTACTTTAATAATGGTGAAGTTTTGGTATTCAGTATGTGTGATCTGGAGACAAAAAAACACTGGTAGTGTGCATACTTTTGTGGGTTTAATAATTCGTTTCAGTTACGTTTTTTTTTAAGTTTATTCATTTATTTTGAGAGAGACAGAGGCAGTGTGAGTGGGGGAGGGGCAGAGAGGGTGGGAGAGAGAGAATCCCAAGCAGGCTTTACCTTGCCAGCGCAGAGCCTGACATGGGGCTCGAACTCACAAAACCAGAGACCGTGATCTAAGCCAAAACCAAGAGTTGGATGCTTAACTGACTGAGCCACTCAGGCACCCCTCAATTAACTTTTTATTATAATTTTCACTAAATTTTTAGAACCTAGACTATAAAGGATAGTTTGAAATTTTCAAATATTCGAAAAAAATTTCAATAAAATATTTTCAAGTAACAACACTTCCCCAAAAAAGTTTTCATTTATAATTAGGATCAGGTAGCCAAAAATCACAAAGTTATATGTCATTGATCCCGACAAGGAGGAAGTGTTTCTCCTAACATAGGTGTCACTAGCAGCCATGTTACTAGGCTGTTTTGAAGGCAATAAACTTCTTTGCTTTTTGAAAATATCTATCTCTGGTTTGAAATTTCCATTAATAGAATCACATATTTTGGATTATGACACTAACTCCAAAACACCACTCTTACCTTGGGCACATGTTTCATGAGAGTTGAACATTCCAAAATTAACTCACTATTATTCATTTACAACAGAGCTTGATTTTGTCAGTTTGCTAATTCTCATCTTGAAAAGCAAGCACAAGGATACAAAGGAAATTGTCTTCATGAGAAAAGTGGGGTTCAGAGACGTCTTAGGTACAGCCCAAGGCAGCTACCCCTAGGAAGTGTTCAGCGGTGGGGTTCTGGGCATCTAGTTGTAATGTGAATAGGATTACCAAATAGAATAGGGACACCCAGCTAAATTTGAGCAAATATTACAATTTCAGACTTATATTAGAACATTTTTCCTGGTTACTTGAAATTCAAATATATGTTTTTTTGTTGCTATTATTATTTAGTAAATCTGACGTCCATTGTATAAAAGCAACATGACTTTGCATTAAATGGTTTAGAAGAGGACCACTTTCCATTGTCTTCTTGCCTTTTGATTTTTTTTTCTTGTGTGTAGCTACAACTAAAGGGAAAAAAGCTTCAGAATTGTATCTTGCTGACAGAAATGTTTTTGCTTTTTCTTTGTGGAAATTATCTACATTATTACCTCCTCCATACATCAGTTCCTCCACTAAGTGCAAAGTGTGTGCAATGTATTGGACCAGGCATGCACTCTGATATAACAAGTGTAAGAAATCTCTTTCTTTATTGAACCTTCACTCTTATAGTACAGGTAGGACAAGCATGCAAACTAGCAGTGATGTGGAATGATATAGCACAGAACATGTTGAATGTCATAAAAGGAGACCTGAAAAGACCAGAGGGTTTCAGAGGAAGAAAAATAGTATTTCCAGATTATATGGGTTAAAAGGTTAAAAGCTATGGAAGGCCTAGGACGTGACTTATGTTTTCCATCAATATGGCACACTCGGTATCACCCAACCACAAAGCACTTAGAAATGCCGGATAAAATATAGAAAACAAACTGTGATAAGCAGAGTTTAGCTCACTTGAGGATAAGGTAATTCGCAATGGTTGCTAAAAGAGTGAGAGTGAGAGAAGAAAGAAAGGAAAAGAGAAAGCACTGACAACCTGCGTGGCGTACTAAAACCTAATGATAATTCTTCGTGAAACATTCATTGATTTTAATCAATGAGAGGCTTGGATTTTAAGGTGCAGATGAAAGTAAGAGACAAGATTCTGAACATAACCACAAGCTGCACTCATGCTGGACCATAATTTTCGTAAAAAAGTATAGTAGGAAAAAAAAAACTGGTCTTTCAGCAAACACAGACAATAGGAATAATTCTGTACCTTTGTGAACAGAAAGCACCATATAAGATAGTTGAAAGGATTTCTGCTTCTGAGTAGGATATAGAAGGATATCAAACAATAAATGGTTTTCAGGGTAGCCACAAGAAAACATGAAAAATACAAACTTATCTATATCTAATATTTTATGAGACTATCAAAAGTTGGTAGATTCATGGAAGCCTTGAGAAGCAGACTCCTAGCAAGGAATAGACTCCACGTAGAGAAGTAGCAAGCCAAGACAGCTCCCATGACTGAAGGCACATGACTTGTCTGGGTACAAATGGGCAGTAAGTGGGCCTGTCATAGATGGAAAGCTTACAGAAATGAGGAGAAACCAGCTTAGCTTTTAGAAACAGTTTATGCTGGCAGAGAAGACTGAAATCTGGAAGCATCCAAGATGTCAAAAATAAATCAATGTGCCAGACAATTTCTCCCACAACCCCCTGAATTTTGCTGAAAAGTGGTTGTGGAAGAAGAGTGTGAAACAGAATTCATGCAGTCTTACGCCTTCTGGGGTGCAGGGTTTCCAGAGCCTGGATGGAACATGCACGTTAAAAGCAAAGAAAATTATAGAACAGTATCTTTCATGAATATAGATGCAAAATCCTTAACAAAATATTAGCAACCCTAATCCAGGAATATATACGAAGATAATATATCCTGACTAAATGGAGATCAACACAAGAATGCAAAGTTGGTTTAATATTTGAACATTTATCAGTGTAATTCTACATTAACAGATTAAGCCATATAATCATTTCAGTGGATGCAGAAAAAACATTTGACAAGATTTAACACCCATTTGTGATAGAAATCCACAGCAACTAGGAATAAAAAATAGCATCTTCAGTCTGATGAAGGATAAGTACAATAAACCATAGGAGCTTATATAAAATATCAACTGCTTTCACTTAATATATGAAACAAGGCAAAGATGCTGACTCTCAACACTTCTACCCAAAATTTTGCAGGAACTCTTAGTAGGTGCAATAAGGCAAGAAAAAAATTTAAATAAAGATATGAAAGCAAGAAGTAAAACTGTTTTTTCACAGTTACATCACTATATACAGAAATTTAAATAATCTAGGAAAACGAACTATTACAATGAATAAATATATTTAACAAGGTAATATAAAACAAAATCAACGTAAAAAATCAGTTCTATTTTTCTACATTAGCAACAAACAATTGTGAAAGGAAACGGTTAAAAATATATTTATGTAGGCATTAAAGAACACAAAATTCTAGGGAAGAAATTCAAGAAAAAATATGCCAGTCCTATACTGAAAAATAATCTGAGAGAAATTAAGGAAAACAAACAGAAAGACAGTCTATGTTCATGGAGGAAACTGATCTTGTGTCAGTCTGCAACAGGGTATTTCTCATTTGTCTCTGTTTCTCATGATCAACGAGATTCTGCTTCCCTCTCCCTCCTTTCTCCCTCACTTTCTTCAGTAAAGCTGTAGGCTACAGAACTATTTAGCTGTAGTCTAGATATAAAAAAATATCTAAGGCATAGTCATTGCCCTCAAGTAATATATAATTTTTACGAAAGACCAAACTTCTTTTGATTCTGGCAATGAAATGTACACGTTGTTTTCCAGCATTGGCCCTGAAGACCAAAAAATAGCTTATGAAAGAAAATATAGGTCAGAAATTGATACTGGTCTTGACAGTGATTTTTTAACATGATGCCAAAAACACAAATAAAAGCAAAATCAATAGTGAATACACCAAACTCAAAAGCTTTTTCACAGCAAAAGAAAGAATTAACAAGCACATACCTTGCCATCTGTATCTCTTCTACATAACTGTTCCTAAGTTACATCCTTTTATAATAAACTGGTGATCTATTTAAAAAAAAAAATAACAAAATGAAAAAACCTACAGAATGAGACAAACATTTTGCAAACCACTTGTCAGATAAGGAGTTAACATCCAAAATACATTTAAGGGGTGTCTGGGTGGCTCATTCAGTTAAGTGTGCAACTCTTGATTTTGGCTCAGGTCAAGATCTCATGGTTTGTGGGATCAAGTCTCGTGCCAGGCTCTATACTGAGAGCATTGAGCCTGCTGGGGATTCTCTCTCCTGTCTCTTTTTACCCCTTCCCCTGCTCACATTCGCTCTTTCTCTCTCTCTCTTTCTCAAAATAAACATTAAAAAAAGACAAAATACATTTAAAAATTTATACAACGTAATAACTAAAAAAATATGATTAAAACATGGGCAGAAGAACAAAATAGACATTTTTCCAAAGAAGACATCAAAATGACCAACAGGCACCTGAAACAATGCTTAATTTCAACGATCATCAAGGTAATGCAAATCAAAACTACAATAAGATATCACTTCACACCTGTTGAATAGCTATAATCAAAAAGACAAGACACAAGAGCTACTGGCAAGGATGTGGTGAAAAGGGAACTCTTATACACCACTGCTGGAATGCTAACTGGTCCAACCACTACAGAAAAGAATACAGTGTTTCCTCAAAAAGTTAAAAATAAATCTACTATATGATCTAGAAATACACTTCTGGGTATAAACCCAAAGGGAGTGAAAATAGGATTTTAACGAGGCATATGAATTCCCAAATTCATTGCATTCACAATAGCTAAAATATGAAAACAACTCAAACACTCATCAACAGATGAGTGGATAAAAAGATACAGTATATATACACAATGGATTATTATTTAGCCATGAGGAAGAAGGATATCCTGTTATTTGTGACAACATGATGGACTTTGAGTACATAAGCAAGACAGAGAAAAACAAATACTGTACGATATCACTTACATGTGGAATCAAAAAAAAAAAAAAAGAAATAAAACCTGTAAAAAAAAAACAAAACAGAGAGTAAAATGGTAGTTATAGGGTATGGGAATTGGAGAGAAAGACTGATAGGGTTTAAGGGTACAAACTTGTATGAATAGTAAATAAGCCATAAAAATCAAATGTACAATATAATGAATATAGACAACAATATTGTACTATAATTATATAATGATATCACAGTATATAAATATATCAACATAATAGGCTATACAACTTAAATTTATACACTGTTGCATGTCAAATTTATTCAATATAAATAAATAAATAAACACATAGATACATAAATACATACCTCATAGGTAGGTCTTCATCCACTTTGTCTATTCAAAAAACTCCACTATGAACTCCAAATTAAGATTCTGTGTCAAACAAAAGAAAAATCAACAGGTTGATTGCAGTCTTAATGATTATTATAAAGTTTAAATCAATTCACTTGCTACCAAGTATAAAAAATGCAAATACTATATTCAATAATAAATCAAGGACAAAATGAATCACAATAAAAATTTAATATGTGTTTGATCAGATCTAATTAGCATTTAATATGATGTTTAAAACTTTTTAACGGTGTCTTTATTATGTCATACTGGAAGGTGCCTTTTGAACAAGAACTCAACTCAAGTAAATGAACTCAGTGCTTTATAGATGCAATTTTTCAGCGCTACTTTAATAAGGATATTGAAAATGGATAACTGGTGAGAGGTTTTCATTAAATCCAAATGGGTTGAGCAAATTAATAGGAGGCATAAGCTCAGTATATAACATTGAGCAGCTACTAAACAGCCATCTCATTTGATTCTGAGCTGCAAATAAATATATCCATGGATGAATGTAATTGTTTTAAATGTTGCTATTTGTAAATTAAAATCTAAACGTAGTGCTTCCTTATTAAACGGTTAGTATGAATAATCAAAAGTTGATATTTAATTTAGATTTAATACTATAAGACACATTTTATGTGCTATATTGTTATTGCATCTTGCAAAATATGTTCTCCAATTAACTGGGCTTGACACTGCAGCATGTGTCGAATATATGCAAATAGTCTCTGAGTTTAAATGTATATTGTCAAAATAGTCATCTCTCTCCTCTGGAGGTATGGGCTTAGGTCACAGAGGAGAGGACCATAATTATCATTTGTTTCTTCCACTGTTAAAGTAGGAGTGATTTTGAGAAATTAAGCATTTCACACAATGTCCTTAATTATGCACATTTTTATTTGTTGAGTGCCATGTTTAAGAGGAATGAGTTTTGAAAGGCTAATCCAAATCTTAAAAGTTTGTATAACCAAGATTCTTTTGCTATTGTAGTCAGAATGCAAGGAGGATTCATTTATTTGTAAAACACTCTCACCGATACCTTCTCTTTATTTCTAGTGTCTTTAACTCATTAAATTAAACAAATTGTAGATAGGTTAAAAAACATAAACATTTCCTTCAGGTAAAATGCATGCATTTTTCAACAGATATCTAACACAGAGCAATTGAATAATTGTTTTCAACATATGCTTATCATTTTAATGATAGATAATCCTAGACAAGTTATTTAACTGAAAGTTTTCCTGCAATGGCATAAAATAGATGACATTTCCATCCCTACACCATAGATACCTCATCTAGTCTGTTTAATTATGAAGGTGTTATAAAGTTATGATAATAGGACGTCAGCTTTGTTTGTGAATTCATAATCATTAGTTATCATTTCAAAAGTCTTCTGTGATAGGTTAATTGCCCAACAAAAATTTATGATCTGTCTTTACTAACATAAGAGTCACTATGGGAAGTCTATTGTCTATCCAAAGTCCTCAATTACAATTCTTTGCCACTTTTACGCAGTGACACCAATGTAATGTGACCCAAAGAGATGTCACCTCAGGCTGCGAAACAGCCCTGCTTTATTCATACGCTTTTTTTCCTATTTGCCAACTAAATGCAAGGACTTTGAGGTTCTAAAGGATGCTAGAAACAGAAGAGGAAAAGAGCCTCAGGTCCTGAATCATCTGATATGAGACTAATTATCAACCAAAAGCGCTTATGTTGGATATTACTTGAGCAAAAAAGAAACTTTGAGCTATGTAAATCCAGCAAAGTTTTGTTTTGCTTGTGTATTGTTTAATTTTATAGTATCTGATGTTATCTTAACATAGATATTAGTAATCTGAAGTGGGATTCTCCTTTTAATAAATACCTTGTATGTGTGGTATAGGGGTGAAAGGCAGGCTGCCCAACACTGGTCACTTTTACGTAAACATTAAGTTAAAAGCAATAAAAACCCAGAAGATTCAGAAAAACCTCTTCAAGTTCCCCTCAACTGCCTGCCTGTACCAGGAAAAGAGCTTTTGACAGATTCCTCTTTACTGAAGAGACTTACCTGCATAATAGGGCAAGCTTTGTTTTCCAAACATCTCCTCTCAGCTTACTGCTACTTGTTCCTCTCTCCTTTGCCTCCTCAGACCCTTATTTCTCTCCTTAGTTTATATAAGCATCATTTGCCTCACTATCTTTGGAATTTCCACGTCTGTGTGGATTCCCCATATGTACCCTATTAAATTTGATTTTCTCCTATTAATCTGTGTCATGCCTATTTGACTCTTAGTCAACTACAAGGTCCTTTGAGGACATAAGAATTCTTGCTCCCCAACAGTGGCTTAGTGATCAGGCAGTAGATAGTGAGGAAACTGGTATTAGAAGTGAAAAAGATGAATGACTATATTACCCAATGGTAAAATATTTGGTAAAGCTGCCAATATCAATTTGTTGAAGTGATCCAGCTTGTAGCTCTAGAGAAAGAGATTAGAAAGGTGAGAATATTAACCATATAAATTGATTATTATCCCCTCTCATATTTTGCGTTACTGTATTTTAACTCACATTTTTAAGCATCACTCATCATTACTATTATTATTTTGTATGAACAGTGTATGTTGGAGTTTACCTGCATATTTATCTCCTGAATTTCCCTAGTTCTATCTGGAATTCATTTCTTCTTCCCTAAATATTTCTGTTCATTCAGATCTGCTGATGGTGACTTTTTACTCTGTCTGAAAATGTTATTAACTTGTCTACCTTTCTGGAAAATTATTTTGCTTGATATAAAAATCATGTAAGCATTTTCCCTCCCCTCTGGCCCTCTGGCATTTTTAAGATACCATTCTATTGATTTCTGGCTTCTATCATTTCCACTAAGCAATTAGCTGTAAGTCTTTGAAGATGAAGTGTCTTTTTTACTTTGCTGCTTTTATGATTCCTTATTTGTCTTTAGTTCTCAAAGTTTTGCTGTGATATGCCTAGGTATGATTTCTTTGTATGTATTCTGCTAGAGTTTTTCCAGTAGAGTCTTTGAGTCTTTCCCTTAAGTCTTTCATAAGTTTGAGAAAACTCTTAGACATTATCAGTCAAATATTGCCTCTGCCACATATTTTCTCTCCTTCTAAAACTCCAGATTATATCCATGTGTTCTATATGTCTCTGTTCTTTCTCTTTCAAGGATTCAAATCAGATACTTTCCATTGAATCCTATCTTGTGCCATTTTTAATTTTTTATAGAGTTCTTAATTTTAGCTTTAAAATGCCATTTTTAAGTTTCTAAATTCCATAGTAATATTCTCTAACTTTTCACCCTTTCACACACATTTTCTTCTATTTTATTGAACATATTTTTTATAGTTATGTTAGTATTCTTATCTGCTAATATAAAAACTAGATCACCTGTGAATCTGCTTCTATTGCCTATTTTTTTCTCTTATGATCATATGATCCTGTCTCATAACATGTCTAGTGTCAACGAAATAGCACAAATTGCATGTAAAAAACTGTAGGGACTCCATGTAACATTGACTTCCTCCAAAGAGTTTTTTCTATTCTCTTTGCTTAGCAAATAGAGTTGGATGGGATAGCTATCATCTTAATCTAATCAGGAGGCTGGCTTAGTAGGGTCCAGACTACAGTTTTGTTAAGATTCCTTTGGTTTTTTACTCACTCTTCAGGTGAGCCAGTCAGGGTTCCCATCTGAGATCTAGGATCATTTACTAGTATTCCTTCTCCTGGTAGATCTTGAACACTATTCCTGTGTAAGAGATGTAAGAATATGTTAGGTCATATAGGTATGTATAGGCCATTGTAAGAACTTTGGCTTTTATTCCAAAGTGATGAGCCAGTAGAGGTTTCCAGTAAAGAAATGGCATGAAAATCATGTTTTGAATGGATCACTTGACTATTTCAATGGGAATAAACCATAAAAAAAGCAAGAGAAGTAGGAACTCCATTTAGAAGTCTGTTGATATCTGTAGACAAGTCTAGTTGCAATCTAGTCTCAGAGAAGTGATTAGATAGTTTGAACGTATTGCAAACAGAATTTCTTGATAACTGGATATGAATTAAAGGAGAGGGGAATCAAGGCTAAATCCAGATGTAGAGGCAAGAGAAATTGGAAGGATTAAGTGCTATCAACTAAGATATGTATGACTTTAATAGAGTTTGGGTAGGGTAAGGTGGGGGGACTCCCAAAACATATTGGGAGTTCAGTTGAAATTCATTAATTGTAGGCAGATAGATGTACAGGCAGATATTCAAGGGAAAGATATGGCCAGACAGAGAAATTTGTCAATGGTATTTGACAAAAAAAAAAATGATCTAAATAAAGCACTAAGAAGGTCTAAGTGCATGGGACCAAATTGAGAATATTTACTGTAAGATTTTTTTTTCTTTGTTTCTGTCATCATCTCAGGGCTATGTTGTCCATGAAGCACTGAGATAACTGCCCAAATTCCAATAAAAAGAATATTGGTTTTGCTGGAAGAAGCAAGCTTATCAGTACTCAGACTGAAGAAATTTTGAAATCCTCAACACATATTTTTTAACTGTCAGTAAGACCCTGGCTGTCAAACTCAAGCTGATGTAAAAGATGTTCAGGATGTTCGGATTTCTATCTAGGAAGATGAGTGGATTTTACCACTATGGTGCGTCCACTCTCTATTCTTATATTCACTTTAATCATTTCCATTTCTGTTTTTCCATTATCACATCACTTCTTATAACCTTAAAAGATTTTCAATGTCTTTGTGTCAGTAGAAGGCAATAAACTAGCTATGACACAATTTTCAATTGTTTGGAAAGAAAATAGCTACTCAAATAGAGATCAGTGCAAAATAAATAAAAAAGAAAACACTAGATACCTTCTCATAATTGGGAGTCAAAGATCTAGAGAGCAGCGATATGTGAAGTTGAATGATTTTGACAACAATGTTAAATAGGTTGGTGATACTTAATTTGTTTTTCAATATCTGACCAGAACTGGCACTTAGAGAAAAGGGGGAAAATGTAAGATCATCTGCAGACACATCAGAATGTCAGCCTCCTCATTTCAAGTAAGTTGACGATAAAAGAGAAGAAATAAAGTTATTATTTGTTTGGGAAGGCCCAATAAAAAAAATAAAGTATATGTGTGATGTATGTATATATATACCATCTTTTTTTAACTATGGCATTTATTTTTAAAATACATTTTAAACTAAAATGTAAAATGAGGGGAACCTGGGTGGCTCAGTTGGTTAAGCATCTGACTTCAGCTCAGGTCATGATCTCCTAGTTTGTGGGTTGGAGCCCCGCATCTGGCTCTGTGCCAATGGCTCAGAGCCTGGAGCCTGCTTCGGATTCTGTGTCTCCCTCTCTCTCTGCCCCTCCCCCGCTCATGCTCTGTCTCTCTCTGTCTCAAAAATAAATATAAACATTAATAAAATTTTTTAATTAAAAAATAAAATGGAAAATGAATTACAGTATTTCTATAATAAGTAGATATATTTATGGTTAATGTGCTGAGAAATGATACACCATAGGAGAGCCAAGCTCATCTTAAAAACTAATCCATGTACAGTCTATAAAATATATCTCTAATCATTTATCACTCCTACTTACAAAATAATGTTTCTGTGTGTGAGCATAAGCCAGATAAACTTTCAAATTTGTTTTATGATAAGAAAGAATAATAAATTTTGTCTAGCAATATTACTAAGCAATAACGGAATCTTTTCAACACATGATTTCCATCCTATGCAAAGAAAGAGAATACTTTTTTTAAGTGAAGGATCATTGACATACAATATCTTATTAGTTTCAGGTGTACATTAGAGAGATTTGGTATTTTTATACATTACAAAATGTTCCCCATGGTAAGTCCAGTTACCATCTGTCATCATACAAAGTTATTATAATATTATTGACTGTATTCCATATGCCGTCCATTACATCCCCATGATTTATTTATTCTGTAACTTGAATTCAGTAAAGTCGTAGGATTCAAGTTTGACATAAAGAAAACAAAACAGAATACTTAAAAAATGCAATAATATAAAATTTAGGCATTCTGCCTTCAAAATATTTTCAGAATCCTACCACGCAAAAGCCTAGGATCTGGATCAGCATCATCTCTCATCTGTTTATTTCTCACAGCCTCCCAACTCTCCTTGCTACTTCATCTTTGGCCCCGTACACTTTATTCTCAGCACAGCATCCAGAGTGATCCTTTTGAAATATTTAGATCATAGGACTCTACTGCTCTGAGTTTTCTCTTTCTAATACTCCCTTCAGTTGTTCAGCTCTGCCGCTCTGGTTCCCTTGCTATCCTCCATCACCCCAGGTAAACTTCTCAGAAACTCTAGCAGTGTCCTCTCCACACCATACCTACAAACTTAGTCCCTACCTCTTTCAGAATTTTGCCCAAATAGCACCTTCCAAATGGGACTTAGCCTGCCTCCGTTTAGTTTCCTGAACTCCCAATCCTTCTTACTCTCCTCTGCTTCTTTCTCCATAGTGCTTATCATCTAACACACTTATTTCTTATGTTTATGTTTTATCATCTTATCTTTCTTGCTAGAAAGTGAGCTTTGAGAGGGCAGGCATCTTAGCCATTTTATTCACTGCTATATCCTGAATGCTTAGAATCAAGCCTTCCTCTAAGAGTTTAGTAAACAGTTAATGAATAAAAAGTTTAGCTTCAACTTGAAAACACTGGAAAACATTATCAAAACTATTTTCTGAAAAACAGGAAACTAAAACTGCCCCAAGTCACTCCTAACCGCCCCCCCAAAAAAAGTCAAGTGACATTACCCAGCATGTGACATCCGTTTCTTTTGGATTCCAAGCTCTCTCCACCACTTAATTCCCGTATATCCAACTGACTCTGCTTTGCCTAAAATTGCTCCATAAGAAAACACAATAGCAACAAAAGGAAAGCTACAATTAAGCTGAATTTCTTTTGGTTAAAAAAAAATAGGAAGAGGCAAAGTTGAAAAATAATGTTTTATTTACTGACACAGTGGGGGTATTCTAATGGATACATTACTACATGATATATGTTTAGTGTTTGCGTTTATTTGAAAGAGCCTCAGTCTTCTTGTTCCTTTTTCTCACAAAGTAAAATAAACCGAACATATATTTCAAAATTTCTTTATGACCTATTTTGGAAGTACTATGCTATAATATGCTATAAAAGAAAAGTAATGAAGAGATTTAACAAACAAGTCATTAAAAATAAAGTTTTGGAAAGCTGGTTTGTGGTAGTGACAAAATAGCTATGCTATATGTAAACGTATTCCTTATTCTCAAAGTATTGCTTTTTGATAAAATAATACTGATATATTCAAAGTAGGGTAAAAGCATTTATATTTCTTGGAAGAAAACACTTTCAGTGCACCAGTCAGAAAGAAAAATCATGATAACACACTTAATTGTATTCCTATGTCCAAAAATCATAATGTAATAATACATAAGGAAGATTCAGTCTACTTGACTGGTTCAGTAGAGTAAATTACTCTCTCCATTCCTACTATTCCTTATTGATTGATGTATACAGCATCCTGAATGCTGTCAACTATTTTTTAAGTGCCCTTACACTTCCGCTCAAAAAGCTCATGTTGGAGAAAAGTGTCAGCCAAGGTACATACCTTGCTCAAAGTTAAAAAAGAAAAAATAAGGTCATGGTGGATGGAGAAGGTGAATGAAAAGACTGGGCACATCTTTGGCCAGATCATATACTGTTTTCAACCTTGGAGAGCTAACACAGGAGAAAAGTCTTTTGAATACATTCAATGTGGGAAGGGCTATAGTAACAGCTTTTAATTTCAACATCAGGGACCTCAGGCAAAGAAAGGATTCTAGGCATGTTGTGAATGCGGGAAGGTATTCAGGCAGAGAACATCCCTGATTTGTCATAAAAGGGGTTATCGCTATTGACTAAACTGCATATGTATTTACTTACTAATCTATCTCCCCATGCTGGCAGGGACTGTCATCTCTTTTAGTCACTCTTGCATTACCGTGACAGAGCACGGAGCTCGATACCCCAAAGTACTGAAGGGGTTTAAGCATGCCACCTCAAAATATGCCACTTGGGCATATTGATTATTTTGAGCTAAAAGCACTTGAGAAACAGCACGTGCAGCAAGGGCTCTCTAACCTCCCTTTTTCTACCTAAATGCAGGTCATAGAATTTCCCATGAGAAAGGTGCCCTCCCTGCAATAACCAGAGAAAAAAATCTCTTATCACCAGAGATTAGGGGTTGACACCCAAATGGACCTACATATAAGCAAACCTACTAAAAAACCCTTTTCTTCCATTAATTTCCCCCATATATTTACTAGGTCATACCGCTGTCCCACTTGCCCCTAGCTCAAGCACCATTGTCTTGTCATATCCTCCAAATTTTTGTTCTTATATGAAAAGATATAGCAGCTTTGGGGCCTAACAGCTTGTTTGAGCTTTCAGTCTCCTTTTGAAAACTCCCACATATATATAAAAGTATTAAATAAAATGCGTAGGCTTTTCTACTATTAATCTCTGTCAGTTTAATTCTTAGGTCCAGGCTCAGAATCTTAGAGGGTATAAAAGTTTTTTTCCTCTGTAGTAATCAGTAAATGTCTTTAAGTGCATATGCTCGCACCAGTAGAGCTGTATGCTTACCAAGATTCAGCTGAATTTCCTAAACTGTTTATGGTAGGTGTACTTGTTACTACAATTATGTAATTAAACTTTATGAAAATTGATGAGATATGATTGATGATGGGTTAGCCATGTAAACTAAGTTTAATACTCTGAAAGATTCCATAATTGTGAGTCACCAACATATATTCTGTGTTGTATGAAGTATAGACAAGAAAACCTTAAAATATTGACAGATTTGAAAAAAATCTAGCAGTCATTTATACTCATTTTTTTTTTTTGCAAGCACACAGGCTCTCATTCTAAGTGTAAGGAAACCAAAATTGGATATTACAAAGTACATTATAGGTATATTTATATGAGAAAGAAAAAGTAAAACTTCTCAGCAGATCCATCAAAAGTAAAGGTCTAGGAACTCCATCAGCGGATTAGCAAATGAATACAAATTCCCTTGTTTTAATTCAAAGTGAAATATTAGAGGCGCCTGGGTGGCTCAGTTGGTTAAGCGTCCAGCTTTGGCTCAGGTCAAGATTTCATGGTCCGTAAATTTGAGCCCTGCATCGGGCTCTGTGCTGACAGCTCAGAGCCTGGAGCCTGCTTCGGATTCTGTGTCTCCCTCTCTCTCTGCCCCTCCCCCTTCACGCTCTGTCTTTCGCTGTCTCTCAAAAAATGAATAAACGTTAAAAAAATTAAAAAAAAAATAAAGTATTAAAATATGTATGTTTTTCTGAAATCCAAACTTAAATCAGTACTTCAATTAACTTTCACTGACCAGGCCTAAATTGAGTAGGAGAGAGATCATTATATAATGTTGAGAACATGTAATTTGGAAAGTTATTTTTTCTTGTTTTATGTTCTTGATGAAGGGAACCAAATTCTGCTAATCATAATGAACCTCAGCACAAAAATATTTTAGCTTTAATTCATGCTTTAACTAGGACAAACTATTAATATTTCTCTTCCTTTGAAAACATTAACTTTGAGGAAAACATTGTTTATGTAAATAACTGTTCCAGACAACAGAAGTTTCCAAGGAAACATGCTTCCAATTCAAGAGAATATGCAAATGAATGCCTCTTCTATATAAATTGCCTCTGAGTGAGGGACAAAGACTAAAACAATAAGCCAATTCAAAGAGATAAAAAGAAACAACAACTGACAAAGTAACTACAGTGATTTTTTTTTTTTCAAAAGCCATGAAAATTATTCTCTTTGCTCTACAGATTTTAGTAGCCAGTATCAATATTTGCCTATTGCCAGCTGGGGAAAGATTCAAAATAAGTTGGGTTTCAGTGCATTTGAATTCACATGGTGGTGTCTTCTTTGCCTTTGAAGGGTATCATTCAGTAGTTAATTACTGAGAAGACAATGCCTTGTAGAACAGGTTGTGACAGTATTTAGCCTTCTTTCTATAGCAGGAATCAATGTGACTTCCCTGCTTCCCCCAGCCAAAAAAAAAAAAAAAAAAAATTGAAACAGAGACCATTAAAAAAAAAACCAAAAAAAAAAACAGAGAAAACTAGAAAGCTTCTGCCAGTTGCAACATTGTAAAAGTTAGTTATGTATCCCGAATATATTCAGGAAGATTTATCATTTTACCCATTAAACATTTATTTTATCAGTATACAAGAGGAGGAGGAGGAGAAAAAGGAAAACGAGAAAAAACAGTCCTGTAAGTCACCACTGCCTCTGACCCCTATAAACCAAGCTTCCAATCATACCATCCAGCACTCTACTCTTTGACATTCTCAAGTCAAGTAAACAGGTCTAGTCTTCTATCCCCTCAACATACCAGGAAATTACACCTTTGCTGGTCCAAAATGAAACAACTCATACAAGCCATTTTGGAAGAGAACAATAAAGGTTTGCCTCTACCTGCTCCCAACTGCAACATTTGTTATAAAGACTACACTGTGAATTTACCTTTTTTAAAGGAGCTTTTTAATGTTTTGAAAGAAAAATGAGAAAGAGCAAAATGAAGAGCCCTTTCAGAGGAAACTTGAGTGGAACACGAGTTAAAGCAGTAGAAACAGGTATTATTCAGGACTATTGCAATAGAGAGAAAAAGACCTCGGTATAGTACGGGACTCAATTCCAAATACAACAAAGAAAAATAAAAATTTATAGCCAAGGGTGAGGGGATGCGGGTCCTCTGGATGGAAATCTGTGAAGAATCTACTACCTCCTTACAGGAGGCTAAACCAAACTAATCACTGACTTGGTGAATAGATCTGATATTTTCAATATCACTATCTGCCATGAACTACTAATTGCCATTATCTGACCTGGTTCTGAAATAGAGGATCAGAGAACCAGCTAGAAAGAAATGAAAAATGATTGGTAGGGTAATGTGGCAAAGTGGGAGAAAGAGAAGGAGAGGAGAAGTGATGGAGGAAGGGGAACAGGGAGGGGAGAGAGAGACAGCGAAAATTCTAAAACACACAAAGAAATATCAAAGACAGCCAAAGACATCAATAATTAGAATGTAAATTCATTCCAATTAGTTTTTCTTTTAAAAAATGGGGCAAGATGGGGTGCCTGGGTGGCTCAGTTGTTTAAGCGTCCAACTTCAGCTCAGGTCTTTGGGTTCGAGCCCCGCGCTGGACTCTGCTGACAGCTCAGAGCCTGGACCCTGCTTCCGATTCTGTGTCTCCCTCTCTCTCTGCCTCTCCCCTACTCATGCCCTCTCACACTGTCTCTGTCTCTCAAAAATAAATAAACATTGAAAAAAAAATTTAATGGGACAAGAATTTTAAAAATGGGGCAAGAAGGGCAACTGGGTGGGTCAGTCCATTAAGCGTTTGACTTTGGCTCAGGTCATGATCTCATAGTTCCTGGGTTCAAGCCCCATGTCCAGCTCTGTGCTGATAGCTCAGAGCCTAGAGCCTGCTTTGGATTCTATGTCTCCCTCTCCTCTGTCCCTCCCCAACTCACATTCTCTCTCTCTCTCTCTATCAAAAGTAAATAAACATTTTAAAAAATGGGGCAAGATTTTTAAAATAAATATGTTGAATATTTGCAACAGAAAAGGACAGAATTTCCTTTAAACTTTTTAAAATAAATATGTTGAATATTTGCAACAGAAAAAGACAGAATTTCCTTTAAACTTAACAAACTGCAAAACTTTGAAATCTTTAAGATACAAATTGTGAATAGAAAAGATAATTTAAATATACTAAAATTGAAAAGTGTCAATAAAATATAATGCAATATGAATAACTAAAATAGAAATGGAAATAACTATAGAGTAATTAAGAAAATGAACATAAAGGAAATCCAGTTCAGAGAAGGAAGAATGAAGAATAAAAATGACAAAGTAATGAAGAATGTAGAAGAGGTTGAAAAGTTAAAACACTTGTCCAATTGAGGAAAATGACAGACATTTAATATTTGAAGAGGTAAGCTTGAGAATTCTAAACTGAAAACAAGTATGAGCCTTCAGATCAAAAGTAAACTCTGATTTGTTGGTAACTTGCATACATAGACACAATATACTGACACTTTAGAACAGTGGGACAAAGTGACACCCTTGAAAACTACCAAAGCAAAAAGGAAAGATTACTTATAAATGACAGTCAGAGAAAAGACATACTTCTCATATGCAACAATGTATTTCAAAATTCCGTGGAATAATTGTATCCAAAGACAGAAAGAAGAGAAGAAAGAGAAAATTGTCACCAGAATTTATACTTATTATTCAAGAGTGGGGGCAAAATAAAGATGTTTGCAGACATACAGTATTTAAGTTCATTTACCTACTAGCCATTTTCTAAAAGAAAATTAAACCATGCATTTTATCAAAAGAAAAGTGAACAAGGAAGTCAGGTAGAAAAAAAAGGAAAAAATGGTTAGTATTGAAATTGATAAATTCTGCACTAAATTCAATTAACTACACTTGAAAAATAATACTTTTGTGTCTTAAAATGGGGAATTAAAATTCTTTGCTAAAATAGTAAGTAAGGAGATTTCAAACATTGTTCAGTGAGCAAATCATGCTAAGATCTTTATTACTGTGTGTTGGGGAAACAGAACTACTAGAAAAAATATAGGTTTGAATAACAAATTATAGTTGTTTATTTTAATTTAAGATTAAACAAAAAAAAGTTAACTGCCAAATCCATACAAGGAATAAAGAAGGTTGTCATACAACCATAAAAGAAATAATCTTCCAACATAAAAAAAATAAGCATGAAATTGTATGCATGTAACTATATAGGCCTAAAATATAAAATGCAAAATCTGCCTGAACTATAAGTAGAAACCTTAACATCTGCAAACATCTTGATAATTTTTGAATGACACCCTATCAGATATAGATAGAACAAGCATAAAACACATAAGAACAGCTATAATTATTTTTTAAGTAATTACTTAGAATATTTATTAAATATATGGAAGCAGGTACACTACTAATAATCCTCAAATTAATTTTTCTTTTCTCCTTTTAAAATAATCATCACGGGGCGCCTGGGTGGCATGTCGGTTAAGCGTCCGACTTCAGCCAGGTCACGATCTCGCGGTCCGGGAGTTCGAGCCCCGCATCAGGCTCTGGGCTGATGGCTCAGAGCCTGGAGCCTGTTTCTGATTCTGTGTCTCCCTCTCTCTCTGCCCCTCCCCCATTCATGCTCTGTCTCTCTCTGTCCCAAAAATAAATAAACGTTGAAAAAAAAATTAAAAAAATAAAATAAAATAATCATCACTTTTGGAGCAGCTGGGTGGCTCAGTTGGTTAAGCATCCAACTTCGGCTCAGGTCATGATCTCACGGTTTGTGAGTTGGAGCCCTGCGTTGGGCTCTGTGCTGACAGCTCAGAGCCTGGAGCCTCCTTCAGATTCTGTGTCTCCCTCTCTCTCTCTGCCCCTCCTCCACCCATGCTCTGTCTCTCTGTCTCTCAAGAATGAATAAACTTTAAAATTTTTTTAAATAAATTTAAAAAAATAAAATAATCATCACTTTTAATCTGAACACAAGAACTAATTGGTTTTTCCATAATAACTCACTAATGAGTAAAAAAGTTGAAGAAACCAGTAACAGTTAAATAACTTTATTCTGTAAAATACAAACATATACACACAGATTTATTTCTTCATTTTCCACCCAAAAAAAGTGATTTCCATTAAAAAGTCAAGGAACAAATCTGAATTTTATGCAAAATGTTGCTAAGATAGAATGCCCTCCAACTAATTTAAGAGCCTAGTGTAGTCCTGAAGCTAAGACTGATCTAGGACAGTTAGAAAAAGGAAAATTAATTATCAGTATCTTTTATAAGCATATTTGCAAAAATTCATTTTCCCCAAAATTCTAATATTAGCAAGTCATAGTTGGCAATATCTTAAACACACACACACACACACACACACACACACACACACACACACATCTGGTTTGGCTTACCTTAAGGAAAATTGAATATTAATGTAAGATACCATTGTGTCAAATCAAATAAACACACATGAAAATCCCAACAGAGAAATACATTTGACCAAATTCAACTTTAATGGTTGAAAAAAAAAAGAATTAAAAAATATTATATCCTGGAAAAGGAAGTATTATAAAAATTAAATATTAATGTAGGATACCATCGGTTCAAATTAAAATAATAAATTCACATGCCAATCTCAACAGAGAAATACATTTGACCAAATTAAACATTCATGATTTTTAAAACAAAACAAAACAAAAAAGAATTAGAAGAGAATTACTATATCCAGGAAAAGGAAGCCTTACAAAAAATCTTAGGAAACATAATAAACATTGACATTGAAATTAGAAGGAGAACAAGGAAGTCTGCTACTACTATTTTATTGAACATCACACTGGTGGTTCAACCATTTCATTAAGACTAGAAAATTAGAGAGTTACAAGAGTATGGATGGGGAGATAAAACTGGCCATAGTGTCAGAAAATACGGTTGTTTAATTAGAAAATCTAAAGCAATCTAGGGGAGGAAGGTTAAGATGGCAGAAGAATAGGGCAACCCTAAGATTGCCTCCACCATGGAACAGCTAGACAAATATCAAATCAGTCTGAACACCTCCAAGAAATCAATTGGAAGTCTTAGAGAACAAAACTGCACATACACAAACAGAGCAAAAGGCCCAGGTAAGGTGGGAATTGGGAAGAGTTGATAATGTGGGAGAAAAGAGCCACTGGCATTGTGATAGGGAGATAGCCCTGATTGCACAGATGTGAGCTAGAGAGAAAAAAAAAAGTAAAAACATGCACAGGGGACTACACAAAAAAACTTCCCTAAAACCATTGATGGGGGAAAAGGAGAGGGTTTCAAAACCACCAGGTTTTTATAAATAGTGGAGTGCAGAGTCTGAAATTTTGGAGGTCTTTACCTGGTGATGCTCCAGCAAGGAAGCAGTGTGGAGCCCTGGGGAATGGATGGTATAATTTGAAGATCCCCTGGGTTGCATAGGGAGAAGTGGTTCCCCTGCTTGGAGTACATTTGGTAGATGTGATATGGCCTCTGCACATGTGAAAGACCCTGTGGGTGCCATTGAGCTGCCCCATTCACCAGTATAGGAACAAAGACACTGGCTGAGGGCAGCAACTTTGGCACCAGCTGTGCATTGTGATTTACTACAAACTCTGAGCCGCTACAACTGCAGGTTGTGCAACTGTTCTCTGGGATAAGCCAACCACAGTGCAGCAACCACCATCCCCCAGAGGATCAGCATGGGTCCAAGAGCCATGGGGATCTCTGAAGTGTGGAATTTTGAAACCAGGCTGTGCCTGAGGAAAAACACAGGCTTAATGCACTACCTACAAAGGCAGACAGTTCGGTCAAGGACAGGGTGAAGTTGGGGATCTGAAGGAAGTCAGGACTTAGGAGAGGTAACCCCTTACACATCTGTGAGGACATGAACTTCCCACTCTAGAGACTGGAGAGCAAGGAGAAGCCATTTTCACCCCTAGCCCGCCAGCACTGATTGACCTCAGTGAGGTAAGCAGTGCTACCAAGTGGAGAACAAAGCTGTTACACCAAGACCCCATGTGCCCTGAGCCCTTCAGGCATGTTTCCACTAGGACAAATCCACCTGAGAATCAAAGCAGCACAAACCCCTCCCATGACTAACTCTACTGATCATGGAGTGCTGTAAAGTGTCACCTCTAGGGGAAACAGGATCTAGCTTCCTGTAGGTTATTTGTTTGTTTTTGTTTCTGCTTTTATTTTTTTTTTCCTTGGGAATACACAAAGAGCAAATTTTTTGCTTAATTTTAAGTTTTTATCCTTTGTTTTTTCTATTTTTCTGTCAAACTCTTAACAAGCAAACAAAAACATACCTAGGATCAATCTTCTTTTATTTTTTTTAATTTTTTAGTTTTTATTTTATTATTTTTTTCCTCCAAAATGACAGGATGGAGAAATTCATCCCAAAAGAAAGAACAGGAAGAAATGACAAAAAGAGATTTAATCAATACTGATATAAGGAAGTTGCCTGAATCAAAATTTAAAACAACAACAATAAGATTTTACCTGGGCTTGAAAAAAGCATAGAAGACACTAGAGAATCCCTTACTGCAGAGATAAAAGAGCTAAAATCTAGTCAGGTCAAAATTAAAAATGCTATAACCAAGATGTAAAACTGACTGGATGCAATGGCAAAGAGAATGGACAAAGCAGAAGAATGAATCAGTGATGTAGTAGATAATATTATGGAAAATAACGAAGCTGAAAAGAAGAGGGAAAGAAAAAAATTATTTTTTCAATGTTTATTTGTTTTTGAGAGACAGAGACAGAGAGTGAGTGGGAGAGGGGCAGACACACACACACACACACACACAGAATCTGAAGCAGGCTCCAGGCTCTGAGGTATCAGCACAGAGCCTGATGCAGGATTCGAACCCATGAACCAAGACATCATAACCTGAGTCGAATTCAGACAACTAACTGACTGAGCCGCCCAGGCACCCCCAAAAAATATTAGATCACTAATGTAGACTTAGGGAACACAGCAACATATTAAAATGGAATAACATTGATATCATAGAAGTCCCAAAAGATGCAAAGAGAGAAAAAGGGGGCAGAAGGTTTATTTGAACACATTATAGCTGAAAACATCCCCATTCTGGGGAAGGACACAGACATCAAAATCTAGCAAGGAGAGGGGACGACCATTAAATTCAACAAAAGTCAACCATCACCAAGGCATATCATAGTCAGATTCACAAAATATAGACACAAGGAAAGAATTCTGAAAGCAGCAAGGGAAAAAGAGTCCTTAACCTACAAAGTAAGACAGATCAGGTTGATAGCAGATCTATGCACAAAAACTTGGCAGGCCAGAAGGAAATGGCAGAATATACCAATGTGCTGAATGGGAAAAATATGCAGCCAGGGAACCTGTTCCAGCAAGGCTGTTATTCAGATAGAAAGAGAGAGAAAAAATTCTCCAAACAAAAACTAAAGGAGTTCATGACCACTAAACCAGCCTTGTAAGAAATATTAAGGGAGACTCTGAATGGGGAGAAAAAAAGACCAAAAGTAACAAAGACTAGGAAGGAATGGAGAACATCACCAGAAATATCAACTTTACAAGTAACACAATGACACTAAACTCATATTTTTCAATAATCACCCTGAATGTAAATGGACTAAATATTCCAATCAAAAGACATAGATCCATCTATATGCTGGAGATTAATTTTAGACCTAAAGACACCTGCAGATCAAAAGTGAGGAGATATAAAAACATCTATCATGCTAATGGACATCAGAAGAAAGCCAGAGTAGCCATACTTATATCAGACAAAGTAGATTTTAAAACAAAGACTATAGCAAGAGCTATATCACAATGAAGGGCTCTATCCAACAAGATCTAACAATTGTAAACATTTATACCAACCTGAAAGCACACAAATATATAAATCAATTAACAACAAAAATAAAGAAACTCATTGACAAAATATAATAATAGTTAGGAGACTTTAACACCCCACTTAGAACAATGGACAGATCATCTAGGCAGAAAATCAACAAGGAAACAATGGCTTTGAATGACACACTGGACCAGATGGACTTAACAGACATATTCAGAATATTCCATCCTAATGCAGCAGAATACAGTGGCACCTGGGTGGCTCAGTTGGTTAGGCATCCAACTTCATTTCAGGTCATGACTTCACGGTTTGTAAGTTCAGGCCCTGTGTCAGGCTCTGCACTGACAGCTCAGAGCCTGGAGCCTGCTTCAGATTCTGTGCCTCTCTCTCTCTCTCTCTCTCTCTCTCTCTCTCTCTCTCTCTCTGCCCCTTCCCCACTCATGCTCTGTCTCTCTCTCAAAAAATAATAAACTTTTTAAAAAGTAATAAAAGGAGAAGACAAAGCAGTAGAATCCACATTCATGTGCATTCAGAACATTCTCTAGAATAGATCACATACTGGGTTACAAATCATCCCTGAACAAGTACAAAAAGCCTGAGATCATACAATGAACATTTCAGAACACAACACGATGAAAGTTGAAGTCAACCACAACAAAAATTTGGAAAAACCACAAGTACATGGGGGTTAAAGAACATCTTACTAAAGAATGAATGGGTTAACCAGGAAATTAAAGAAGAAATGAAAAAGTACATGGAAGCAAATGAAAATGAAAACACAACAATCCAAACCCCCTTTTTAAAAATTTTTGAATTTTATTTAGTTTTGAGAGAGAGAGAGTGCAAGCAGGGGAGAGGTAGAGAGAGAAGGAGACACAGAATCTGAAGAAGGCTCCAGCCTCTGAGCTGTCAACACAGAGCCCAACGTGGGGCTCGAACTCATGAACTTTGAGATCATGACTCAAGCTGAAGTCAGATGCTTAACTGACTGAGCTATCCAGGCACCCCAACAACCAAACCCTTTAGGATGCAGCAAAGGTGGTTCTAATACTTTCCTCTAAGACTTCCTAATACAGGTCTACTTTAAGAAGAAAGAAAGGTCTCAAATATACAACCTAACCTTACATCTAAAGGAACTAGAAGGGGCGCCTGGGTGGCGCAGTCGGTTAAGCGTCCGACTTCAGCCAGGTCACGATCTCGCGGTCCGTGAGTTCGAGCCCCGCGTCGGGCTCTGGGCTGATGGCTCGGAGCCTGGAGCCTGTTTCCAATTCTGTGTCTCCCTCTCTCTCTGCCCCTCCCCTGTTCATGCTCTGTCTCTCTCTGTCCCAAAAATAAATAAACGTTGAAAAAAAAAATTTAAAGGAACTAGAAAAGAAATAGCAAATAAAGCCTAAAGCCAACAGAAGAAGAGAAGTATTAAAGACTAAAGCAGCAATAAGTGATATAGAAAGAGAAAAAAAAAGTAGAAAATTTCAGGGAAACTAAGAACTGTTTCTTTGAAAGAATTAATACAATTTATCTATAAACCCCTAGCCAGTCTTATCAAAAAGGAAATAGAAAGACCAAAATAAATAAAATCACAAATGAAAGTGGAGAGATCACATACAACACCACAGAAAAACAATTATGAAAGAATATTATGAAAAATTATATGCCAACAAACTGGGCAATCTGGAAGAAAAGGATAAACTTCTAGAAACATACAAAGTCCCTAGTATTCCTAAAAACATACTTACTAAAACAGGAAGAAATAGAAAATTTGAATAGACCCATAACCAGCAAAGAATTTGAATCAGTAGTCAAAAATCTCCCAACAAATAGAAGTCCAGGACCAGATGGCTTCCCAGGAAAATTCTACCAGACCTTTAAAGAAGAGGTAATACCTATTTTCAAACTGTTCCAAAAAATAAGAAATGGAAGAAAACCTTCCAGACTCATCCTACAAAGCCAGCATTACCTTGATTCCAAAACCAGACAAAGACCTCAGTAAACAGGAAAATTACAAGCTAATATCCCTTCTGAAGATAGATGCAAAAATTCTCAACAATACACTAGCAAATTGAATTCCAACAGCACATTAAAAGAATTATTCACCACAATCAAGTGGGATTTTTTCCTGGGCTGCAAGGGTGGTTCAATATTTGCAAATCAATCAATATGATACACTACATTAGTAAAAGAAAGGAGAAGAAACATACGATCTTCTCCACAGGTTTAGGAAAAGTACTTGACAAAATACAGCAACCATTCTTGATAAAAACCCTCCACAAAGTAGGGAAAGATGGAACATACCTCAACATTATAAAGGTCATATATGAAAGACCCACAGCTAATATCATCCTCAGTGGGGAACTATTTAACATAGTTAAATATAGTTTAACATAGTTAAATATAAACTATTTAACATAGTACTGGAAGTCCTAGCCTCAGCAATTAGACAACAAAAAGAAATAAAAAGCATCCAAATCAGCAAGGAAGCAGTCAGATTTTCAGTGTTTGCAGATGACATGATAATCTACATAGAAAACCTAAAAGACTCCACCAACAAATCGGTAGAACTAATACATGAATTCAGCAATGTCGCAGGATATAAAATCAATGCACAGAAATCTGTTGCATTTCTATACACCAATAATGAAGCAACAAAAAAGAAATCAAGGAATTGATCCCATTTGCAACTGCACCATAAACAATTACAGACCTAGGAATAAACATAACCAAACAGGTAAAAGATCTGTACTGTGAAAACTGTAGAAGACAGATGAAAGAAATGGAAGAGGATGCCAAGAAATGAAAAAGCATTCCATACTCATGAACTTGAAGAACAAACATTGTTAAAAATCAAAGCAATTACCCAAAGCAATCTACAGAAAATGCAATGCCCATCAAAATACCACCAGCATTTTTCACCTAAATTACATCCTAAAATTTGTATGGAACCACAAAAGACCTAAATAGCCAAAGCAATCTTGAGAAAGTAAAACAAAACTGGAGATATCATGATTCTGTATTTCAAGCTATATTATAAAGCTGTAGTCATCAAGACAAAATGGTACTGGCACAAAAACAGACACATATATCAATGGAATAGAAAACCCAGAAATAGCCCCACAACTATATGGTCATCTAATCTTCAACAAAACAGGGATGAATATCTAATGGAAAAAAGACAGTCCCTTCAATAGATGGCGCTGGGAAAACTGACAGCAACATTCAGAAGAATGAAACTGGACCACTTTCTTACACCAAACACAAAATAAATTCAAAATGGATGAAAGACCATCAAATGGCTGGATGAAACCATCAAAATGTGAAGCAAGAAACCATCAAAATCTTAGAGGAGAATACAGGCAGCAACCTCTTTGACCTTGGCCATAGCAATTCCTTAGTAGAAATGTCCCCAGAGACAAGGGTAACAAAAGCAAAAATTAACTATTGGGACTCCATCAAGATTAAAAGCTCTGCACAGTGAAAGAAAAGGCAAAAACTAAAGCTAAAAGGCAACCTATGGAATGGGAGAAGATATTTCCAAATGACATATCTGATAAATCAAAAAAGCACTTAGCAAATTCAACGCCCATAAAACAAATAATCCAGTGAAGAAATGAGGCAGAAGACACGAACAGACACTTTTCCAAAGAAGACATCCAGATGGCTAACAGACAGATGAAAGAATGCTCAACATCACTCATCATCAGAGAAATACAAATCAAAACCATGATGAGATACCACTTCATTCCTGTCAACATGGTTAAAATTAACAACACAAAAAACCACATGTGTTGGCAAGGATATGGAGAAAGGGGAACACTCTTTCACTGTTGGTGGGAATGCAAACTGGTGAAGCCACTCTGGAGAACAGTGTGGATGTTCCTCAAAAAGTTAAAAATAGAACTACCCTAATATCAAGCCATTGCAGTACTAGGTATTTACCCAAAGGATACAAAAATACAGATTCAAAGGGGTGCATGCACCCCATTCTTTATAGCAACATTATCAACAATAGCCAAACTAGGGAAAGAGCCCAAATGTCCATCAACTAATGGATAAAGAAGATGTGGTGTGTGTGTGTACACACACACACATACATATATAATGGGATATTACTCAGCCATGAAAAAGAATGAAATCTTTTCTGAGCCTGGGTGGCTCAGTCAGTTAAGCATCTGACTCTTGATTTTGGCTCAGGTCATGATCTCATGGTTTGTGAGTCTGAGCTTCACATCCAGGCTTGGGATTCTATCTCTCTCTCTCTGCCCCTGCTATATGCATGTGCTCTCTCTCTCTCTCTCTCTCTCTCTCTCTCTCTCTCTCTCTGTCTCCCTTCCTCTCTCCCTCTTTCAAAATAAATAAACAAAAAAATAAAAATGAAATCTTGCCATTTGCAACAACATGGAGGGAGCTAGAGTGTATTATGCTAAGCCAAGTAAGTCAATCTGAGAAAGACAATTACCATAGGATTTCACTCATTTGTGGAGTTTAAGTAAACAAACAGATGAACATTGGGAAGGGGGCAAGGAAGAGAAGAGAGGGAAACAAACCACAAGAGACTCTCACTGGTAAAGAGCAAACTGAGGGTTGATGGAGGGAGGTGGGTGGGGAATGGGCTAGATGGGTGATGTATATTAAGGAGGGTACTTGTTGTGGTGAAAACTGGGTGTTGTATGTAAGTGATGAATCACTAAATTCTATTCCTGAAACCAATATTGCACTCTATGTTAACGAACTAGAATTTAAATAAAAACATGAAAAGAAAAAAAACCCAGCAATCTAGAGTCATATTGTTAGAAATATTAAAAGGCATTGCAAAAAAGTAGAATCGGTAATCTTCCACTACAAAATATAATAGAAAATGAGATGTGATTTTCAATAATAATAAAAAGTAATTTATAGTTTCAATTCCAAACAATATCCTGACAGAATTTCATGGAATTTGATTTTTCTATTCCTAAAGTTCATATGGAAAGCTAATGATTCTACCAATAAAAAAATAAAGTTTTGAACAAGAAAAGCAATGTTGAGATACTGTCCTACCATTGTTTTTATTAAAAAACATAATGGGGCACCTGGGTGGCTCAGTCAGTTAAGCATATGACTCTTGATTTCGGCTCAGGCCATAATCTCAGGGTTTGTGGATTTGAGCCCTATGTCAGGCTGCACACTGACAGCACAGAGCCTGCCTGGGACTCTCTCTCTCTTCAAACAAAAAATATTAAATAAACTTAAAAAAAAACCACCATAACAATTATGTCAGTATTATCTCAATGCAGGCATAAACAAATAGAGAAAACAAAGCCTAGAGATATTCACACATACAGAAAAGATACGTAACAGATGTAATGCACAACAGTGGAGAATGATAAAATATCCAATACTGAGTTTGTCCAAGTGATTGTCTTTAAGGATACCATGGGAGCATCATTCTCTGTTAGATCAAACATATTAATATGATGTATCTTTACTATTTATTTTGTCTCCTTGAACTATCAATTTCTAGAGAAATAGTTTTTTAAATCTTCTACTAAGACAGTAAGTTTGCTCATTTACTATTTTAATGTTTTCATTTTATAGTGTGGAGGAGGAAGACCTTCCTCTGCCCTATGGTCTTTCTAGCTGGACTTAGAATCCAATTGACATAAGACAGATTAACAGGAGAAAATCAAATTTAATAGGTCTAAATACAGGGAATCCACACGGGCATGACATTCTGAAGACAATGAGGCAACAGGAAGCCTATATGAGCTAAGGAAAGGGGGAAGAGCTTGAGGTTATGAAGGGGAGAAAGCTCATTAGCATGAAGGTGAAAGATGTCTGGAAAAACGAGTTGTCCTATTATGCAGATAACTTCCTTAGGTAAAGGGGATCCTATGTTAATGGTTCTCTTCCTGGGACAGGTTCTCCTTTCCATTGTAAATATAGGCAGTTATGGCAGAGGCAGAGAGCTTTTCCTGCTTCTGCTGGGTTTTTATTACTTTTAAGTCAAAATAAGCTTTATGCCAAAGTGGCATCTTTTGGGGCATCTCATCCAGCACCTGTTCAATAGCAAATTTAGTACCTTTTTCATATATAATAACGCTTTTTGCCTTAAAAGCCTATGTTGTCTGAAAAGAAAATAGCTTTCTTTGGTTTAGTGTTTGTTTTTTTTTGAGGAGGGAGTACCATTTTCTCATTTTGTTCAATCATGTCTTTATAAGTATATGTTGTCTCATATAAACAACAGATACTTTAATTCTTACTCTCATGTTTTATTTTTTAATTTTTATTATTTTTTTTAGTTTATTTATTTAGCGAGACAGAGAAAAGGAGAGTGGGGGAGGGGCATAGAGAGAAGGAGAGAGAGAATCTCAAATAGGCTCTGTGCTGTCAGCACAGAGCCACTCAGGGCTCGAGCTCACAAACCTTGAGATTGTGATCTGAGCCAGGATCAGGAGTAGACACTCAACCACCTGAGCCACCAGGTGTGCCCCTCTCATTTTTTTAATTTTTTGTGTTAACTAGAAATTTAGTTCAGTCATTTATATTTGTTGTATCACCTTCTTATGTACTTTTATTGTTCTATTTATTTCTGTTTCTTTTTTCATGAATTTCTAGCCTTCTTTTGGATTAGAACCTTAGAATCTTATTACATTCTCCTCTTAGTTTGGAAGTTATATGTACAGAGTTTAACAAAATTATGTTTATTGTGATTGCTGCTGTGTTTAGATTCATTTATACCAACTTTTTATGTGCTGCTATTGACCTGATTTTTTTTTACTGTTTCCTTTTTTGCTTTCACTAATTTCTTATATTCTTTGAGATTAGAGTTTGGTTTTCTTCACCACATTTTTCTTTCTCTTTTGTCAGTATATGCTTTTTCAGTTAATCATACTATTTTAAGATGAATGGGCACCTGGGTGGCTCAATCAGTTGAGCCCAATTCTTGATTTCAGTTCAGGTCATGATCTCATGGTTCGTGATATTGAGCCCCGTATTGGGCTCTGTGCTGGCAGCGCTAAGCTTGCTTAGGATTCTCTCTCTCCCTCTCTCTCTGCCCATCCCCTGCTTGCACACATGCACTGTCTCTGTCTCTTTAAATAAACATATTTTTTTAAAGATGCATATCTAACAAAGTCTAAAGTGTTGAAAATGATGGTGAAAGACTATCATTTCACCTGGCTCTCTCCTATAGTCTCTTATTTCTGTGTGTGTGTGTGTGTGACTGAGATTGAGATTTTTCAAATTCGCACTCATATCTGTGTACACTTGATAAGAGAAGATTCTTTGAGGACCTCTTTGAAGTTTTATTTCTCTAGAGAGAAATTGTCTTTGTGTTTGGAAATTGCCGGGAGGGACTACTAACCCTGGATAATTTAAAACTATATTCTCTATTTAAATGTTTTTGATCAACACAATATGAATTTGTACCTTAAATCTGCTTGACGGTTGGTTTTTGGATATAAATTCTCCTATTATTTTTTCTCTTCTTCCCAAAACAAAGCTTGAGACAGAAAACAGAAAATGCCCATGTTGTCCCCTAAAGCCCTTTAGGTTCTATTCTCTTCACCCTGTACTCTTACACTAGAGTCTCAGCCATGTGCAAATATCTCCAATAAGACTGTGCATCCTACATGGGTTCTAGGCTTTATATCCTATTCCCTACAGTCAACACACCTTCCAAGGGTAAGCTCTAGGTCTTTCAGTGTGAAAGCAAGTTCGGCACATCCTTGCCTCCAGGATGTTTCTGCTTTTATTTTAAATTTGTCCTTGGTAAAATTTCTTTTCTTTGGGACAGCTAAGCAATACATTTCAATATATTTAAATATTCACAAAAGCATTGTAATTATTTTGCTTGGGAGGGTCATCACCTACCGTATTTTTAGATATGGTGGCAAACTTGTATTATATGATTAGTTATTTTTTATTTTAGGTTCCCAGTAAAAGCTTGCTTGACATTTTATAAATCAAAATCTGAAACAAATTAGGGCAATGGAAATTTCTGGGTTTTTCAATTTATTTATTTTGAGAGGGAGAGGGAGAGCATTCAAGTGCAAGAAGGGCAGGAGCCGAGAGAAAGGGAGAGAGAGAGAATTCCAAGCAGACTCCAAGAATCCCAAGCCGGCATGGCCCCCCATGTGGGGCTGGATTTCATGCCTGGGAAATCATGAACTGAGGCAAAATCAAGAGTTGGATGCTTAACCTACCAAGCCACCTAGGCACCCCAAATGAAATTTCTAGAAATAATTATACGAGTTCCAGGTGGGAGAATAAATGTGTATTACAAACCCAGCAGGCTAGTGTTTACACATGGTTTCAGAATATGGACTAACCCTGCTTGGATAGCCCAGGAACCTTGAAGTTCAAAGGTTCAAACCAGCACTCTATTCCATGCCCTTTTTGATTTTTAAAGTTGCTAGATCAAAAACCATGACAGGTAAAAGTCCTGAACTCTTAGTGTAACTAATTTAAATTGAGCTTGCTACTTTTGTTTGACACTTCAAATATATATTTTTATATTCAAAAACAACATTTTTATAGTATAAACATAATAATAGCAAAGGGCCATTTGATGATTATTTCTCGTTGATAAATAATTCATAGCCTGAAAAGTTGTTCATTCTAATGACAAACTGTTCAAAATTAGTAATTCATTCCATTGAAATTAGGTGTCTCTACCTGTGCTTTAATAGACTCATAATTATATAGACGTATGTGTTTTGCATTTGAATAAATGCATTTAACTTTGCACATTTGTACTGTTGTAACAAGTCTGGCTCAACCAATCAATGGTTTTCACTAACAGGGAAGAAGTGACAAAAATAAGTGTAAAAATCACCCTTCATACTAAGATTGTAAACCTCAATTCACTCATCCAAAAACAACAAAACAAAAACAAAACAAAACAAAACAAACAAATGAATGCCTTTGAAGATCGCTTTTATTTTCTACTAATTTCTGTTTAGTAAGTTGTCATTAAGAAATAGATAGGAACCTTACCATGGTATTTATTTAGATATATTGCAATGTGGAAATAATATAAAATTATTAGCACTTTTAACTCAGCCTTCCTCTGAATTTGCTAAGCATATGCACGGATATGAGAAACTTTTACTATGGAAAGGAAGTAGTTATCTGTGCCTTTTGTATTTGCCCAACTCTTCCTTAATTTATCTGTTCACCAATGATATTCACTCTGTGAATCTAAGAATTGCTTTCTTGCACTCAGAATTGCTTTCTACTTTGTTTATTCTAATGAATTTTTCTCTCAAAAATAAATAAATGCATTTTTTTTAAATGGGGCACCTGGATAGCTCAGTCGGTTAAGCGTCGGACTTCAGTTCAGGTCATGATCTCACGGTTTGTGGGTTCGAGCCCCACTTCCGGTCCTGTGCTGACAGCTCAGAGCCTGGAGCCTGCTTCGGATTCTGTGTCTCATTCTCTCTCTGCCCCTCCCCCACTTGTGCTCTGTCTCTATCTCTCAAAAATAAATAAATGTAAAAAAAATTTTTTTTAAAGTAAGCTCATTAAAGAACAAAAATCAACAGATCTTAGAATATTTTGCCAAGAAGATGGTACTTCCTTCAACTACTGATTAAAATGAAGTCAAATGTAGAGCCAAACAGAATTTAATATAGCATGTATCCATCTGGATTTTGGTAACAGATTTGATTTGTCTAATGGAGAAAGAAAGATGGGGAACAATAATCATTAAATGGTGGACACGTTCACCAGTATCCACCTATACACTTGGAAGTACACTAAGAATGTAACTCGGCAACTCTTTGCACACATAACCAGGGCTTAACAATGAAAACAGTGGAAGAGACAATATAATAGACATGATATTAGAATATCATGTAGAGTATAGGACATCATGTCTAAGATATTACTGTTTCTTGCTGTTGCTGTTGATAGGTAATAATTCAAAAGTATTTACATGAGCCAGGACTTTTCCATGAACCAATTTCATTTACTTCTGAGAGGAGCAACAGGATAGTGGCATTAGTTCCATTTTATAGACAAGAATACTTCCCCAGCCTACATGTGCCACTCTTCTTAGTTAAAAAAATAAAAAGATTAAAATATATTTTTTGAATTATATGACATATATTATTTCATTCTTTCTGATTAAATAATGAGATCATCTTAAAGACACATATTACGCAATCTAAAACCACGGACTCTTGGGGCGCCTGTGGTGAAGCATCTGACTTCAGCTCAGGTCATGATCTCATGGTTCATGGTTTCGAGCCTCGCATCGGGCTCTATGCTGACAGCTCAGAGCCTGGAGCCTGCTTCAGATTTTGTGTCTACCTCTCTCTCTCTGCCCCTCCCCTACTCATGCTCTGTCTCTCTCTCTCAAAAATAAACATTAAAAAAATTTTTTTAAATGTAATAAAATAAAATCACTGACTCTTAAATTTACGCCAGTAAAAAACTATTCTGAGGACAGTTACCTAAAAGGAAGAATTAGAATTGCACCTACATTGACGCTTCCCTAGATTAAATATTTTCTAACTATAAAGGTAATATATGTTTATTTAAAAAAATTGGAAATGTATAAAATATGAAGAAGAAATTACCAACCATTTAAAAATCTACCTGTCCGGGATAACCATTGCTAACATTTTGGTACATATATAGTATTCTCTCAATCACGTGAATATATACATGCTTTTTATATTTCTTACAAAATTGGTTATGTATTGTTTTGCAACCTGATTTTTTTACTTAATAAAAATATTTTGATATTTTACCTTGACAGTAAGTATTCTTCAAGGTGATTATTGAAACTACCTAGTATCCAACTGCATGATAAAGACATAAATATATTTCAGCAATCCCTTAGTTTTGGACTTTAGTTTCTGCTATTTGTAATAACCATTCTTGTGCATGAATCTATTGAGATGCCAATTATTTTTCCTTGGGATGAATTCCTAGAAGTGGAGGTTTTAGGTAAACAGATATGCTTCTTGATCTTTGATTTGTGGATCTTTTTTACTGGCCTCCCTGCTGGTAAACACAAATGTGTCTAACATAGGGTGAGAGCACAAATGAGGAGTGAGCTTTAATCTCCTAACCAGTCCTCCTATAACTGCTGGACTAGAGGAGTAGAAGGAGCTATGGCCAGTTCTGTGATACCCTGGTAGCTGTCCTCCAGTCTTACAGTCTTCCCTCTCTTTCCCACAGCCCCTCAGCTGACCACATGCTGCCCATTTCTGGATCTCGGAACACTAGTGCTTTTTTCACTTGGCCAACAAGAAAGCTCTCCCCTTCTGGAGACCTTGCTCTTTTACATTGGGCACGTGATGACACAGTTCTCTCCTTTCATATCACTGGTCTCAGATAACAATAGCAGGACTAGGGGTGGACAAATTGGTGGCTTAGTGGATGGTCAAGCCACATGCCTGGACTCTACACCTAGGTAAGCATCTATTTCCCAGTGTTTTGGAACCCAGGAGGTTTACATGACCAGAGAATATTGACCGCTAGGGGGCAGTATTGTCTAAAGTCACGAGCTAGCCTAACATCTTAACTGACCTGGCCTGAGTACTACGCCCTAGAAAAAGTGGTGTCAATAGAACATCCATGAATTAGACTATCTCCCCACACCTTTGACAACACCGTTATTCTTCTTTTCCTCTCTTAAACCAATTTGAAAAACAATGGTATTTCTTGTTGTTTATATTGGATTTTTAAAATTACTAATAAAGTTGCACATTTTTTAAAATGTTTATTTACTTTTGAGAGACAGAGTGCAAGTGGGGGAGGGGCAGAGAGAGAGGAAGGCACAGAATTAGAAGCAGGCTCCAGGCTCTGAGCTGTCAGCACAGAGCCCAACATGGGGCTCCAACCCATGAACTGTGAGATCATGACCTGAGCCAAAGTCGGACACTTAACCGACTGAGCCACCCAGGCACCCTGCACATTTTTAAAATTCTAATTACACAAACAATATGGACCCTTTAGAAAAGATATTCACACTGCGTAGAAATGAGTGAAAGGCAGGCTGAAATGACACACAAAGAAAGGACAGGCTGCCATAATTCCACCTCCAGAAGAAACCATTTTTATGTATATGCTGCCAGAATTTCTCCTATGCAAATATGTATATACATTGATAAATATCTTTTATGCCTAAACATACAGACCCGAACCTACCTTGCCATTTTTAATAGCTGCAGAAAGCTTTTGCACAATAAATACCATATCTTATACAGCCAGTCCTATTTTGATGAACTTCTAGCTTGTTTCTAATTTTTCACATGACTAACAGTGCTACAGTGAATATCATATTATATAAATCTCAATGCACTTGTACAAACTTTCCTACAGGATAAATTTCTAGAAGTACAATTACTGAGTCAAAGGATTTGCACAAGAAGTTCGATAGAATGAAATTCTGGGAGGTCAGGCATTTTTATCCATCACTTTCATTGTTTTAACCCTAGTGCCTAGAACAGTACTTGGCACTCAATAAATATTTTTGGAGGGATGCGGATTTTTAGTACAACTAAAAAGTGAAATATTTAGGGGCACCTGGGTGGCTCAGTCATTTGAGGGTCCAACTCTTGATTTAGGCTCAGGTCATGATCTCACATTCATGAGATTGAGCCCTATATCGGGCTCTGTGCTGACAGCGTGCAGGGCCTGCTTGGGATTCTCTTCCTCCCTCTCTCTCTGTCCCTCCCCTGCTCACATGCGTGCGTACACATGCACACACGTGCTCTCGCTCTCCCTCTCTCAAAATAAATAAACAGGGAAAAAAAAGTGAAATATTTATACAAGAAATCCCATTAGATATAGAGGAGATATTCGAGTATAAGAGAAAGACTGGAGAAAAAAGAAGAGGGTACTTGAAGAGCCTGGTGAACCTCTCGTGAAGCCTAGAGTACCGTAAACACAGAACAAAAGTCTTCAGAGTCACAAAAAACGCACACACCCTGGAAGCAGAAAGACCTTGATTTGTGGTATATTCAGTGCACGACAATGTGACTGTACTTAATGCCACTGAATTTTACACTTAAAAATGGGTTAGAGGGATGAATTTTATATTCTGCATATTTTACCACAACCCAAATAAGTAGATTGTTCCATTTACTAGAAAATGACACTGGGCAAGCATTTAAACCACGTGGAGTTTTAGTTCTTTTTCAGCATATTAGCACAAGCCATAATCTGATTAATGGGAGGTCAAAATGGAACTGCTTTCATATCCATTTTCTGCCAGAGCCCTGAGACCCTACCAAAGTCAGATACAAGACCACCTCCCCAAAGTGAGGTTTTTTTCAGAAAATGCTGAAGAGGAATTGGTTTCGGAGGCCTTCAGTGTCTCACCCACACGGAGTGTATAAAAGGTTTGGAGAACTCACTGGAGAATTTTTGGAGAGTTGGCTTGCTGCACTTCTCCCCAAACCAAAGGAAAGGGAATTATGGGTTCTTTTGTCTTCATTTCAGAACCAGAGAGCACCTGTGAAGAAACCGTTTAGAGAGAGATGCCTGTCTAAATATAAAGGTGAGCAAGGAACTCTCCCTCACAAGGAGACTATACATGTGAGATCCTCACCAGTGTGAAGTAGAAGGAGGGGAGTCTGTGAGGAACCCCCGAAAAAGTGCCTTATAAGAAAAAGGTAGTTTGAACCCACATCAAGTCCCAGGGAGCTCAATGCCAGCTCACGGAAACATCAGCCAAATAAGATCTTTTCTGTTCATTTCTTCTCTTTGTTCCACCTGCTAGTGCCAAGGCCACATGAAGCAGAGAGAAGAAGGATTTACTCAGAGGAAAGAAGAGAGAAGGGGGGATGGGTTCAGAGGAGAGACTATAGCCAATATAGAGGTGAGCACGGGACTGCTCTTGATAGCCTCCTCAGCCCTAAAGAGAGTTTCTAAACTGAAAAATACTGAGTGTGAGGGAAATTTTTGTGGCAAACATGGGAAATTGGCACATTTCATGGGTAGTTTGTCGCAGAAAAACAGAAGCAGCACGTGTGGATGCAGTGACAGAGATGTCTCAACAGGCGTCAGATTGTAAAATGATGCTTCCTCAGCCTCTAAACCGAGTTTCAGGCAACTCTGAAAACGAACTGAGGGAAATTTCATCACTTCTACCAAACTCAGTTTGGCAAAAGATTATTTTAACCTTTCAAGTACAATATATAGACTGCTGTCTAAAAATTAACACAGCACAGCTACCTTGGTCCAGGAATGCGGTAAGCTTCACCACTTCCCTTCCCTTTTTGAAAACTTAACTTGGGTTTGCTCTCTCTCCTCACCTCTCCTAATTACCTATAACTTGCTTCAGTTGCATCCTCACACACACACCCCATCTCCCATCCATCTCTCTCATATTCACCAATATGTTAGTCTCGTGTTGCAAAAATATGGCGAAGAGTCCTTTAAAAGCTGAGAGTTCATTTCTTCACAACCATTTTTTTCAGTTCCTCCTATGTCTGACATCATGACACACGTCAGGGATACACAAAGAATAAGACATTGTCTCAGCTTCAGTGAGCTGTAGATTAGGTGTAGAAACAGGAAACTGAAGACACAATTAGGAGGTACTGAGAAAATTATCAGAAATATATATATACAAATTGCTCTAGGAGCACAGAGGAAGAGGAAATTTGTTTTTCCTCCAGATTTTGGGAAAAACCTACAGACAGGAAAAAACAATAGCCAAAGAATCCATGAAATGGAATTAAATTCTCATGTAACCACTCCCTTCTTCCTGTTCAATGCACCAGACCATCACTGCAAACAAGCAACAGAATGCTTCACCTGGTTACTTCTCTGGAGGCTGCTGGCCTTGCCAACACCCGAACGAGACTCTTTTTTCTAGGTTGAGATGGAACAAACTTTGGGTGTTTTGTGGTCTCCACAGTTGCCAAACTGCTGCCCTACTGACCCCACTCCTAAGCCCAAAATGCCACCACTGGAGTTATTCCTTTGAAAGGGCATCATTACCTTCAGAGGGTTACAGACAATCTTGAATTTGCCACCTAATGTGTGAATATGTGCTCTTTAGGTATTTCTACGTGTGGAAATACACGGTTGAGTAGCCAGCTGGTGGCATCAGTACTGTCTAGAGCTTAAGAGCGTGGTTCTGCAGTCAGGCAGCCTCGGGTCAGAGCCTACTTCCGGCGCTCTTGTACCTCTGAGCCTCCACTCCTCTACCTATAAAATAAAGATGTGAAGACTTCATGCCCGGTGCGTCATAAGCACTTAGTAATGGAGAGTATTGTCTTTATTATCTAAAGGTCAGAAATGAAAGATGAGCGGGAGCCGTTCATATCCAGGAAGAAGTATAAGGGAGAAGCAGGCAGAGGTAAGAGCTTATCAAGGAAAGAAAGAGCTTATCAAGGAAAGAAAAAGGAATGTAAGACTCTTAAACAAAATTCTTGGAAGAAGAAGCACTCTTTCTGAGTGATGTTTTTATTTTTTAATGTTCCAACTGAGAAGAGACACAAAGAGATACAAAATTCCTAATAAAACTAGAAGACCTATCTTCAAAATTGAACCGTGGAGCAAACCTATGAACTACTCACAACAACTCTCCACAATCTTTGCATGACTATAGATAGACATATTCTTTCAGTCATACACACCCAAACACACCAAAGAAAGTGTGAACAAACAACATGATATGGTTCAGTATATGCTTTGTCTGCAATTTCATTCTTTGATAATTTTTAGGAACCTGTAAGACCTCCAAAATCATTAATTATCTAACTCTGCCCATTTTCCATTTGTATTATAAAGATATTTGTACTATTTTATTAAGCAAAATTATTATCATACCTCAGGTAAATTATTACATTGAGAACTCATCTTCAGATTTAATGGTTTCAGGTAAAACCATATATATTATGTCTAAAATGCTTGTCTATAGAGTCATACTTCAAATCAACGGGGTTAATTGTTACTCTCAAACTTGTTTTGGAAAAAAACAAGAGCAATCTCTCATTCATAAAACTCTGTTACAAATCTGGGCTCCATGACAGAGCAAGAACAAAAAGCAAAATTACTAACAATCTTAGAGGCAAAAGACTTTTGCTTTCCTTTACAAAATTGCTTACTTTCTTCTGAGATTAATGGACTGTCAGCGGGTTCTAGGCAATGACTAAATCCTTAAAATAAGGAAGGGTGACCCCTAGCGTTGGTCTTTAGAAACCAAATTCATGTAAAACCAGATAGCTCCAAACATGTGGGGAAGAATTCAGTAGCATACATGATATAACAAGTCAAAACACCTAATTCACTTATCTTAATTGTCTATACACACACAAAATCAGTATCATTTAAGATATTAAAATTCTTTAGGAAAACGTTTCAAAGAACAACACACTCCCTCCTCATACATAACACTCCCTTTCACTCATGGCAAGTGTACAAATCAGAGAAGAATTGAATAAGAAAAAGAGGCACAAGATCTGCTTGGATGAGCAATGAGAAAACCAGCCAAGGAAAAAATAAAACATTTGCGTAAACATTAACTGCACATTGTGCTGAAGATGACAAACTGTACTTAAGCCACAGCATTAGACCTGCGTGAAGTATTTAGCAAGGAAATCTTGAGAGAATCGTTCACTTCTGCACAGAAAATTTCACCTTCAACAAACTAAAGGTCACCAGTCTTGCCAAAAAAAGGGAAACACTTCGGCTTAAACACCTGTCATTGTGACAAAATGAAGTGAAATGAGAGGTTAAAAGTGATTTACTGCATCATGCGAACTCATTGTCACTCAACAAGAGGAGGCTTTGGTAAAAAGGGGAACATGCCAGGACAAGGAAATCTTATATGTGAGGAGGAATTCTTCCCAGAGAAAAAATATAGCATGTAAGAAAGCCACAAAGTTCTTTCCAGTTAAGTTTTATCGCCATTATTTACTATGGCTCTTGACCGGAGCTGGCTTGGTACCAGCAGAGAGCTAAGCAAAAATTAGACATTTAATGCTCTCCTTTTGAGTTTCAGGTGCCAAAGTGACATAAGAGCTGCCTGGGCAAAAGTTTGTGCTGAGAACAGCCCTGCCACTTCCCTTTACTCGCATGGTCTTAACAAGGAAAACATATAAGGATGATGGGGAACACAAGGAATGAGAAGGACACAAAAGAGTGACAAGATTGCCAATTGAATACAGGAGGTAGAACTTAAAAGGACCCCTGAACTTCAGCTACTGACAGTGACTGCTGACACACCAGCCATCAACCCATACAACACATTTAGTTCTTAGAATACTCATTCATTCTCTTGCTTTACTCTAATGATCCCATGAAAAGAGAACCTTTTGCTCGGTGAGACTTTCAGAGCCAGCATCTTAAGCTTTCTAAGTTCCAGTTCTAGCAGCAAAATATTTCTGTTAGTCCTTTAAAACCCTCAAGCTTTATCGAAGTCCCTGAATTGTGTTCAAAGTGGAGTTTCCTTTATATTTTCTCTTACATCCTCTGACTTTCCCTGTAGGTGCCCCTTCACCTTTATCAAGAAAGATATCCCTTTTTTGTCTCACAAAAATAAATGGTTTCCTAGTAAACATCTGTTATCTAACACGTAACTGTAAATTATTTAGATAACATGTGCTAAATTATTTAAAATAATGCTTTGAAAGAATTGCATTTATATTAACAAAAACAGGATTATACTCTCTAAGATGATTTAGTACTAAAAGATTTATCTTATCCCTTTTATCTCTGTGATTTTAGACATTGGAAGAAAGTAAAATATACTTTTTTTAATCTGTTTGCAATATTTTTATTAAAAAAAACTCATTCAAACAGGTTGCCTCCAATTTCTGCTGTCACTATACCCCCCACAATCAAGGACTTTTAATTACAAGCAATATGTCTATCATAAAAATTTTCATTTATTTAGCAAGAAGGTAATCCTTAATAGGTGCATACATAATTTCATTTTGTCTGACTGATTTACCTGCCTACTGATGCTCATTCTAGCAGAGCATTAGCACTCTCTGGGAACTTCCATTTCTTTTAAAACCTGCATCAATTCCTTCCAGTGACTAATTTCCTAAGACACCGAAATGGCCTCTTTGAAATTTAGCTTTCACAAGTGCCCAGAATCCTAAAAAGGAGCTTATGTACACATCTGGCTTTCTTTCTATCTAACTCCTACACATAAGCATCACAGCCTCCTAAGACACATTGGGAAGGCAATCTTTCCTTGCGAAATAACAATACAAAATAATACCTTACTCACACACACACACACACACACACACACACACACACTCCCAAACACAAATGCACGTGAAAGTTAAGTAGTAAACACTGTGCTTTGGGGAGGTGGTGTCCGAGGATTAACAGAACACATCTTGGAGATGGAGAGTCAATTTTAGTAAGGATTTTGTGGAATAAATGATTCATTTTATTTCATATTTGAAGCCATAATTTCACATTAAAATAAACATATAATGAAGTAGGTCTCAGCCGTGCTTAAATTATAGAGCTAAACCATGGGGCTTCAAAGAAATTTAGTATTTGCTGGGGTGCTTTAAGCTATTTTCCCAAGTCCCTTGGTTTATAGAGATTTTATTTTTTTTATATTTGGAATATTTCTAAGGAAAGATTTGTAGTTAAATTCTCTGTGCAAATTTAGACTCTCCTGGGAGAGATAACATATGAAGCTGTTAAAGGAAAAGTGTTTATCATATCCACTCAAAGACCAAGGGCAACTGCCTGTGCAGAAAAAAAAAACAGATGATAGAGAGACAGATCAATGATAGATGAAAGAGAGAGCAGCCTGACAGAGGGTGAGGTCCATTTCTAAGGGCTGTGTAGAGACACAGGAATAGCTATGGGGGAAAATTAGGGAAGAGTAAGACGACAACACTTCTGGATGGCAACAGGGCATTTTATTTTATCCTGTGACTGGAAGGCACAGCAACAAAAGGAAAGACCAGGATGTGGGAATATCTCAAGGATAAACGGCTGGCATCACGGTTTTGTGAAAGTATGCCTTTCTTTTAACATATATTCTTGAAACAAGGAGACTTTTTTCTTATTATGTGAGTATGGTCGACACACAATGTTACATTAGTTTCAGGTGTACAACATAGTGATTTGACAAGTTTATACATTATGCTGTGCTCACCACAACTGTAGCCACACAACGCTATTATTGACTGTATTCCTCATGTTGTGCCTTTTATTTCCATGACTTATTCATTCTGCAACTAGAAGACTGTATCCTACTACGCTTCACCCATTTTATCTGTCCCCCCCCCAACCTTCCCCTCTGGCAACCATCAGTTTATTCTCTGTACTGTATAAAGTTTGCAAACAAGCTTTTTGCTTATTTCCTTATTCACTTGGTTTTTTTGTTTTTGTTTTGTTTTGTTTTATTTTAGATTCCATAGGTGGGTGAAATCATAAGCTATTTGTCTTTCTCAGTCTTATTCCACTTAGCATAATACCCTCTAGGTCCATCCATGTTGTCACAAATGACACAATTTCATCCTTGGTTATGACTGCATAATATGTGTGTGTGTGTCTCACATCTTCCTTATCCATTTATCTATCTATGGGGTTAATATCCAAAATATATAAAGAACTTATACAACTCAAGACCAAAAAAAAATCTGATTTAAAAATGAACAGAGGAGGGGCACCTGGGTGGCTTAGTCAGTCAAGTGTCTGACTTTGGCTCAGGTCATAATCTCGTGATTCATGAATTCAAGCCCCACATCAGGCTCTGTGCTGACAGCTCGGAGCCTGGAGTCTGCTATGGATTCTGTGTCTCCCTTTCTCTCTGTCCCTCCCATGCTCAATCTCTGCCTCTCTCTGTCTCTCAAAAAATAAATAAACATTAAAAAAATTTTAAATGAACAGGACCTGAGGAGATATTTTTCCAAAGAAGACATATAGATGACTAACAGACATATGAGAAGATGCTCAGCATCACTCATCATCAAGGAAATGCAAATAAAAACCCCAATGAGATGTCACCTTATACCTGTTAGAATGGTTAAAATCAAAAAGACAAGAAATAACACGTATTAGGGAGGATATGGGAAAAAAGAAACACTCACACACTGTTGGTGGGAATGTTAACTGGTATAGCCATTGTGGGAAACAGTATGGAGGTTCCTCGAAAAATTGAAAATACAATTACCATATGATCAACTAATTCCACTACTAGGTACTTACCCAAAGAAACAGGGAGACTTTTGACACTAACACTTGGACTATATTCTGTCCTTAGTTCTATATAATTAAAATATTTCAGGGGCGCCTGGGTGGCGCAGTCGGTTAAGCGTCCGACTTCAGCCAGGTCACGATCTCGCGGTCCGTGAGTTCGAGCCCCGCGTCAGGCTCTGGGCTGATGGCTCGGAGCCTGGAGCCTGTTTCCGATTCTGTGTCTCCCTCTCTCTCTGCCCCTCCCCCGTTCATGCTCTGTCTCTCTCTGTCCCAAAAATAAATAAACGTTGAAAAAAAAAATAAATAAAATAAAATAAAATATTTCAGCAATATTTTAGATAAGTATGTAATTTGTCACAAAACTAGAAAGAGGGGCGCCTGGGTGGCTCAGTCGGTTAAACGTCTGACTTCAGCTCAGGTCACGATCTCGCGGTCTGCGAGTTCGAGCCCCGCGTCAGGCTCCGGGCTGATGGCTCAGAGCCTGGAGCCTACTTCGGATTCTGTGTCTCCCTCTCTCTCTGCCCCTCCCCCATTCATGCTGTGTCTCTCTCTGTTTCAAAAATAAATAAACATTAAAAAAAATTAAAAAAAAAAACTAGAAAGAAATATATGTTGTTTTGATCTACCAAAAGTGCCCACACTATCTGGATAAAGGTGAGGAGAATGGGCTAAGTTAACAAGACAACATGAAATGAGACCAACATAAAGTCTTGCACTTAGGTCTAAACATTTGACTGCAGAAGCTATCGTGTGGTTTACATGAAGCAACAGCGAATCTGGTTTCTAACACAGATCTGTCTCTAGTTACTACGTGGAAAGAGGCTGCAAGAAAATAATTTTTCTGAGCCTGAGTTCTCCCCTTTGGTCTCTATCTCTCTGACTATAATTCCAAAGTAAATAACATGTTTATCCAACAGCCACTGTCAACCTGATTATTCCCAAGACGTGACTTTTATTTTAATTATTAAAAACTGTGTTTCTGTTGTTAAAAAAAACAGAACTAATGTTACAGAACTGTATGCGGTAAGTAGTAAAGAATCCCCAATGACTCATGAATTAACATTTGGATGTATACCTTTTGAGATATTTTCTTCCGTATATCCAAATACATCTAAATATACAAATAAGGATTTTTAGCAGAATGAATGACGTTGAACATAGCTTTCAACTTGCTTTCTTCCCTTCCTAATATCCTCACCAATCAATCAATATCCACCTTACCGCTACGTCAAAGACTACGTGTTATTCATCTAGATACATAATGTCATATTATCCTCCTCAAAGTATTATAGCAAATAGCACTACCACCAAGAGTGTCCAAGGATGCTCATTTCTTTGCCCACTTTAATTTAATTCATACAAAACTTAAAATCATAATTCCATGGAAATTTGATTTGAATTACACTCAATTTTAGGATCAGTTTAAAGAAAATTGGTATCTGTACATATTGAGCTTTCCCATTAAGGAACATCCTCTATATGGGTATTTCTCAGGTCAGCAAATCTCAATATTAAGTATTAGGTGTTTTACTTTTTCTTAGTCCCATGATAGCAATAGTTTCTGTAATATGTGGGTCTGGTTCTATTCCTAGAGTAAACTTTGATTTTTTAAATCATATTTTATAAGTGGGATTTGTTATGTCTGTGTGCATGTATTTATACGAGTTTTTTGTCTAACAAGTTTTGCTAGTACCAGAATAGCAATTTCCACCTTGTCCCATTCTTTTTAAGATTTTTTTTTTATTTGTAAGTAATCTCCACACCCAATGTGGGGCTCAAACTCACCACCCCAAGATCAAGAGTGACGTGCCTCACTGACTGAACCAGCCAGATGCCCCCACCTTAATCCTGGTTTTAGAAACAGTTTCTAAAAACCTAAACATCTCATACAAGTTAGAAGAACTTATTCATCAAATTTTCAAATCCCTGTATCTTTTTAGGTAGCAGTTTCTTCTATAATTGATGATCTGTTCAGGCTTCCTCTTTTCTATAAATAAAAGTTAGCAATTTGTATTTTCTTAAAGACAAATCCAATTCACTTTTCCATAATTTGCCAATCACTTGTTTAAAATATTCTAATATTCCCTCATGTATCTTTAATTAGAGCCCATTTCTTCATTATATTAACAACGGATATTGCAGATTCTTACTATGTGTCAGGCACTGTATTAATTCTTACAACAACTTTAGAGACAGCCATCATATTTTTTCCCACTTTTCAGTGAAGAAATTGAGGAATAAATAAGTATGTTACTTGTCCAGTATCATATAGAAAGTAGCGTAGAGGATTCAGATTCAACGCCTGTGTTCTCAATCTGCACAGTGTAAAAATCTGGCAATTGTTAAGGCTCTTTCTGTTGCAGATGTAACTTACTCTGTGAAAGGAAGAAGCTTTCCCCAGACCTCTGCAGCACATGTTCCAGCGGTGGGTCTTCTCTCTGAAACAGGTCATCAACCATCTTGTTTACATACTGCTATATAAGAACTTATATGAGATATGGTTGATAGATAACATGAATTTCAGGTGTATAACATCATTTGGTATTTGTAAAGAATTTTTAAGTTGAGAGTAAAGATTCTGCATTGCAGAGACACCTGGGTGGTTCAGTCGCTTGAGTGTCTGACTGCAGCTCAGGTCATGATCCCCAGGTCTACGGGTTCCAGCCTCGCATAGGACCCTGTGCTGACAGCTCAGAGCCTGGAGCCTGGAGCCTGCATCAGATTCTGTGTCTCCCTCTCTCTCTGCCCCTCCCCCACTCACACTCGGTCTCTCCCTGTCTCTCAAAAATGATTAAACGTTAAAAAAGATTTTAAGATTCTGCATTGCAAACTTAGTTGCAAAAAAATAATCGTAGGTATATATTGTAAATACATAACTTTAGAAATGAAACTATTCTAGGGTCACCCGGGAGGCTCAGTTGGTGAAGTGACCAACTCTTCATTTAGGCTCAGGTCATGATCTCACAGTCATGGGATCGAGCTCCACATCAGGCTCGTTGTGGAGCATGGTGGCTGCTTACAATTGTCTCCCTCCCTCTCTCCCTGCCCCTCCTGTGCATGTGTGCATGCACACTCTCTTTTTCTGAAAATAAATGTGCAAACTTAAAAAAAAAAAAAGAAATGAAACTATTCTGTCACTTTAAAATGTATCCAGTGGAATCTAAATACCACAGTGATTTGACATCCACCACAATCCTTTTTTTGAAAAGCTTTTATGAGTAAAAAATTTCACATTATTCCTTTTTCTTCCTCTTGATGTTTCACTTAACCCCATAAAACTTTATACCAAGGTGATAGATATTTTCATGTTGGAGCATCTTTTATTTATTATCCTTTAATATTTTTTACAAGAAAACTATGCTTATAAGTTTAACGTTTAATTTCTTTTGACTGTAAGTATCAAAGTGTTATTTATTTCTTTGGGACTGAATTATTAGATAATTACTAGTTGTTCTCCATTGATTTAAACAACAAATTCACAAGTTTTGACAATTATCAATCATAAAATGTAATGTTTAGTTGAAAATGAATTTCTTAGTTCAATGGAGGAGACTGAAGATTTTGTTTTTTTCATTTTTTTTTATTAATTCATAAGCTCCATGATGAGTGTTATTGCTCAAATGAGATAGGGTTCAACATTTCATATTATCCTTATTTTCATTTTCATAAATACAAGTGCTGAGAAAGCTTTTTCACATAAATTAATAGCTGGTCCTAGAAGGAGTTATGTTTTGGTTTTCGTTTGTTTTTCTTTTAGAGAGAGGGACAGAGCGCACAGGCAGAGGAGAGGGAAGTAGGAGGGAGATTCAGAGAATCTTAAGCCCTAGTGTGGAACCCAACTCAGGGCTTGATCCCACAACCTTGGGATCATGACTTGAACTAAAATCAAGAGACAGACGCCCAACCGACTGAGCCACCCAGGCCCCCCTAGAAGGAATTTTGATATAACAAAGTTATTTAGTTCTTTGAACTCATTATTGGTTATATGACAAAAAATTACTTAGTGGTATTTCTTTAAAAATTATCTTTAATGATTTATCAATGGAAATTCTATTAAGTTCTCCTTAAATTTTATTTAATTCAATGTAAAAGAAATCCCCTGATTTGCAAGAGGATTTGTTACCCAATTGTTAGGCATTCACTTCCTCAACACCAACATTAATATTTCCAACTCTTCTTTGCTTGGCACTCTAGTGGTTTTTACACACTGGCACAATTCACAATTGCAATATTCAGGAAGCCTAAGTGGGGTGTATGCTTTTTTTATAAAAAAGAAAAAGGCTATTGTGAAAATAAAACTGAGAAAAGCATAATGCTCAGTCTCTGTCTCTCATAATTTTACTTTTTACTTTTTAAAAGATTTTATTTTTTGATCTTTTTAAGTAAACTCTATACCCAACATGCAGCTTGACCTCACGACCCTGAGATCAAGAGTCACACGCTCCATATACTGAGCCAGCCCATAATTTTAAGCGCCAAATTTCCAAGGGGGAAGAAACCACAACTGATCCAACTTGAGTGAGTTCTCTAGTCCTTGCTTGGTGAAAAACAGCTACTGGAATAGGCCCACAAACCATGGAGGAGGCCACCAAGAATCAATCATTGTATATTGGAGGCCAATCCCAGAAAAGGTGGAATTATGAGTTTACACCCTCACAAAAGTTACCTGTAACAGGAATTAATGTGTCTTCTCTTTTTTCTTCTTCTTCAAGCTTGCCAATTTTCTCCTTACTTGTCTCTTCAAAGAACCGGTTTTTAGTCTTATTTTGTTTCTATTAAATCTTGCTTATTGCTTTCTTCGTCTTACCCACCTAAATTATTTTACCTTACTTTCTTAATGTTAACGCATGTTTAGCTCAATGTTCAGTTCACTTCCAACATTTTAAACAGATTATTTTATTGTTGTTAATTTCTTCCCAAGTTCCACTTTGCCTATATCTGTTAGGTTTCAATACACATTAGTGTCATCAATTTCTAAGTCTTCTGTAATTTCAGTTGATTTCCAATATCAAGACACACTTAAGAGACTAAACACATTCTGCCTTAGGATAGTTTCCTTGCTGCTGAAACCTCTGAGGAGCTTCCCTGCTTGTTCTGTACTTGCCTGTCATCAGATCAAATCTCAACAAACCATCCATAACAGTCATTTTAAAATATGAATAGTTCATAGCTTGCTCTGCTAAAAAATCCTACAATAGATTTTCAATAAGTTGACGATAAATTCCAAACTCCTCACCATGGCTTAGATCACTGTCCTTGATTTAGCCATATACTTCCCTTCTTCACGCCCTCTGAGCTCATCAACACCCTTCTCATTGGACCACATTGACCAACTTGCTTCTCCTGAAGCACAACAAGTTTGCTGTCGTGTGAAGGACTTCACAATTGCAGTTTGCCTTACTTAGGATAGTCCTTCACCAGATCTTCCGCTAATGTGCTCAATCACTTGGTTTGCATTTCTGGTGGAATGTAACCTCTGTAGGGACAGCTTCAACACTCCCTTTGATATTTGTACTAAAAAGCGGGGTGGAAGAGAGATGATGGAAGGCCATATATAATATTTGTTATATACAGAATATCTCTGGGAGCAGGGAAATGTGTAGTTACTGAGGGACTGAGACTTTATATGTCCCATGGTACCTTCTGAATCATATACCATGTGACGAAATCATCTAGTTCAGACTATTTTTTTTAATTTATTTATTTTGAGAGAGAGCTTGAGTAGTGGAGGGGCAGAGAGAGGGAGAGAATGAATCCCAAGCAGGCTTTGAGCTGTTAGTGCAGAGCCTGATGTGGGGCTTGATCTCATGAACTGTGAGATCATGACCTGAGCTGAAATCAACAGTCGGCTGCTTAACCAACTGAGCCACCCAGGTGCCCCTAGTTCACACTATTTTAAAAGACTATGTAATGATATTAAGAAAGAAGGGAGCTTAATATAGGAGTAAAATCATTTGTTGGCTCATAGAGTTGGGGTAGACTTATGTAAGGTGATGGGAGAGAAGAAGGCATTTCAGGAGACTTAAATGGCGTGCATAGAAGCATAGAAGGTGTGAGAAAAATAAGGAACATGCTACTGAATATTTTATGCAAATTTTTATCTTCAGGGCCTAGTTTACTAGAGACAAAAAATATACCTGTCTCAGTAGGGCAGTGGAAGCTTGTTAAAAAGTAATGGAAAATAATATTGCCTAGGAAGAGCAGAAACAGATGGAGGATTTTAAAATTCAGGGGAGAAGTTTTGCTTTGTTCTGCTAGAAAAAAAACAAGCCATTGAAGATCCTTGAACAAGGGAATGGTATGGCCAAAGTGTTTAAGGAGGATTATTCCGCATCCTTGTAATGAATGGATTAAGAGCTAAAGCCTAGAGGCAAGGCAGCCAAGGAGGTGGTACTTACAGGTATTCTCAAAGGAGATGCGGGGTGGGGGGGGGAGGTGCTGATTAGAGTGGTTTTGGGTGACAAGGGAAAGTAATAAAGATGAGAATTTGTTTCTTAATCAACAGAATCTGGAAAGTGTCTGTATTTGAGAAATGGAGAATTGATATCAAAGTTAATTCAATCAACAAACAACCAAAGGCTTTTTATATATAAGTCACTCTGTTATTCATGTTTGCTTATGTAATTAATGTTTGTTCATCTAATGAACAAAATGCAAAGATGAACAAAACTTGATTCTCTGCTCAAGTGCTCATTTTAGTCATTACTTATATTTACCAATAATCCTAGTTTATGAATATCTTTGTAGAAAAATTTCTTATCTTATGCCACAAATATTTATTTGCATTATAATCACCCCAGGTAATAAAAGTAGCACAGGTAATAAAAGTACTGTGAGTTTAGGTGTCCTGACCAGGTCACAACACTGGAAAGCCAAGGGATTCAAAACTGGGAACTGGATTTTCAAATTCCACATTCTGCATATTTTCACAATATTATGCTTTAGGAGGTGAGTAAACAAGTAACTTTTGAACAATTACAATGTTCCAGCTATGTGCAATATCTCATTTAATCTTTTTAAGCATCACACAAATTAGGCATTTTTTTCCTTAAAGTTTTATTTACTTATTTTGAGAGAGAGTGTCTGCGTGTGCACAAGTCAAGGAGGGACAGAGATAGAAAGCGGGAGAGAGAGAATCCCAAGCAGAGTCTGCCCTGTCAGTGCAAGCTCAGTGCAGGGCTCAATCTCACAAAACACGAGATCATGACGAGCTGAAATCAGGAGTTGGATGCTTACAGTATAGGCCTGGCTGGCCTGAGAACCTGAGCTCTGGAAGCCACATCATTCAGTACTATGAAGATGGAGGCAACAAGTGCCACAGAACAGTCATGAACTCTTCCTAGGAATGTTGGGATCAGGTGAGGGAACTAATGTTTGAACAGGCTTTTAAAGGATGAGTTGACAGGCAATGGAGAAGGCACTGTGATAACATGGGACAATGAGAAATATCTCCTAGGTCTTCATCTCTGGTTCCTAGCACAGATCTCCTAAACCCCTTGGAATTTCCTGAATGCTAGGGGTGAGAAGGACGTCCTGTTATTTATAATAAGCCCCCTTCAATGTGTTCACATGAGCCCCCTCCTTCTGTGTTCACATGAGGAGCAGCTCTTGATGACCCTTGATGGGCCCATTAGTAGCTTCAGAATGGGGGCTGGTTGCCAGAGCAACCAACCATGTGATTAGAGGGTTGGATCCTTCAGTCCCACTCTCTGACTTCCTTCTTTGGAAGGATGAGGGATTGGATAATGATTCAATCAGCAAGAGCCAATGATTCGATCAGTAATACCTATGTAGGGGTGCCTGGGTGGCTCAGCTGGTGAAGCATCTGACTCTTGATTTTGGCTCAAGTCATGATATTACATTTTGTGAGATCGAGCCTACATCAGGCTCCATGCTGACTGTGTGGAGTCTGCTTGGGATTCCCTCTCTCTCTCTCTCTCTCTCTCTCTCTCCCCCCCCCCAAATAAACTTAAAAAAAAATAATACCGATTTAATGGCATCTTGATAAAAACTCCAAATGGAAGGGTGTGGAGATCTTCCAGATTGGTGAATGTATATACCTGCCAAGAGGGTGGTGGACCCCAAACTCCATGGGGACCCTGCCCTGTTGTGCCTCTTCATCTGGCTTTTCATTTATGTCCTTTAAAATATCTTTTATATCCCAGCAATGTAAAGTATTAACTAGGATATCACTTCTTCCTCCTTAATAGCACCCAATTCCTTTGGTGCTAGAGTCTAGGAGTGACAGTGGAGAAGGAGGAAGGGTAAACATCTTTTTACTAACAACCAGCAGCTGGTGTCCTTTACTGCTTTTCCTACAGGTTGTGTGTGTGTGTGTGTGTGTGTGTGTGTGTGTGTGTGTACACATATACATTTATAAATATCCTGCATCATAAACTGGCAGTAGTAAATAAAGTGTTTCCCTGAATTCTGTGAACCATTATAGCAACCTGAGGAGGGACTTGGAACCTCTGATCTGCAGCCAAGCTGGACAAAAGTGTGTGAGTAACTTGGGGACTCTACATATGAATGTTGTCTGCAGTGGAGAGAGCAGTCTTGTGGGACTGAGCCCTTAAGCTGTGTAGGTAACACTAACCAGGTAGTTAGTGTTAGAATTGATATAAATTGTAGGACACCCAGTTGTGTCCACAGAGAATGGGAGAGCTTCTTGGTGCAGAAAACCCACACTCCTTTGATGTCAGGAGTCCTGTGGGTAGACACAAACCATAGTTATCACCAAGAGGTGATGATCTAAGCTAATCCCATTGGAAGCCCCTACTGTTTGAAATCGAACTTGAGTCAAGATTTTGAACTAAATGGCTTGCCTAGTAGTTGTGTTATTAACACCAATAAGAATGTTGAGGAGGGAGGACACTGGACAGGAGAAAGATCATAAATTTAACCCTGAATATATAACTGCTTTATATTGTAGGCCTAAGTACAATAAATAGCTAGTTAACTTTTGGAAAGTGGCCAGATAGTTGGAAGCTGAAAAATATAAATTTTGTAGTCTGCAAAATGAGTATAAGATCTACCTCACATGTTTGTATTGGAGATTAACTATAATTATACAAGCAAAAACTCTTTGAAAACAGGAAACAATTGTTATTTTAAGTGTTTTTTTTACACGGAAGGGAGAGTTGCAGTCCTGAGGGAGAGGAGATCCTTGAGATGCAGTATTTAATAGTGAAAACAGAGGAGTGAATAAGAATACATGAAAAAGACTGAACATTTAGTAGACAGGAAGGGAAGATGAATTTGAATACTGTAGAGCAATGTAATATGCTTTCCCAGAAGTTGAGAAAGAGTCATTTTAAGGGGTAAAATGCATTAAAGAATTAAGAAGATTGAGAGTGAATAAACCGCAGTTAGAGTTGGCAATGAGTAGGTCTCCCAGTGGAATGAAGGAGAAGAGATAACAATTAAATGAATTTAAGGTCACATAGAGATGAAAGAGACACGGGACATGTTTTGCACTACAGGGAAAGAGGACAATATGTAGAGAGGGATGTGGGAATAAATATGTACATTAAGTAAGGTGTGAGATTCTAGACTGAAAAGATTATCTGTAAGAGTAATATGCCTTATGAAACAGAAAGAGCAAGGTCAAGGACAAAGAGACAGGTTGGCTTTATAATAGAATCATCTTTCTCTAAAACTGAAGCAAGTCACAAACTGACAAGCTGAGGAGGAAAAAAAGTGCCCCGAATCTCTGAGTGTTTTCAAATAAGTAGGAAGAATAATCATTTGAGAGTAATAGGATGAAACCCGAGGAAAAGTGAAATGTGGAATTAGAAAGATAAGGGGAAAGGGGTGCCTTAGTGGCTCAGTTGTTCAAGCATCTGACTCTTGATTTCAGCTCAGGTCATACTCTCATGGTTCATGATATCAAGCCCTGAATTGGGCTCCGAGCTGACAGCACAGAGCCTGCTTGGGATCTTCTCTCTCTCTCTCTCTCCCTCTCTCTCTCTCTCCCTCCCTCCCTCCCTCCCTCTCTTTTTCTTTCTACCCCTTCTCCACTCAAGCACAAGCATGCACTCTCTCAAAATAAACAAACATTAAAAAAATAATAATAATAATAAGGTGAAAGACAAAACATCCATGGCAGCTACTATTCAGAATATTTTGTCAGGGAACCAGTAAGAGATAAATTTAAAAAGACGAAGCAGTGCTATGGGCTCAGTTAAAATTAGCATGAAATTGCAGTGAACCAGATCTGAGCAATTCCTTGTTTTCTCTGTATGGAGTTGTGCAGCCAGGGAAAAGAATCAGATTACATAAGGCAGAGCATAACCCTGGTAAAGCAGAAAATCGAAAGTGTTAACCCTCCCCCCTTTTTTTTTCTTTCAAACAATGCATTGAAGTTAGAGTCCAGATTTCTACACTTCATCTTCACTGTGAGCTAGAAAAACCAGTTTGGGGATCATTCTTGGACCAAGTCCCATTCTTTTAATATAATTTCAGTGGGAAAATTATTTCTAAGATTTCTAAACAATGATCTTATAAGTGAAATTTTAAAAATCTCATTCATAGGTCAATAACTCCCTGTGCTAAAGAAGTTGATCTTTGAAGACTATGTTTAATAATTACTTGAAATTAATTATGATATTATTCATATCCACAGTCCCATAGCTGAAACATTGAGACAGGTATTATAAGGAAGTCTACTTGTGACTATATTTCAAGTTAAAATAAGTTAATATGGGGATTTCTAGTACGAAATTTTAAGGAAAGAATATGACCAGAGAAATTCTGAACTATTCACTGAAGCTTGTTTCTAAAATTATGTAGAATTTATACAAAATTTTAGGCAAAGAGAAATAAATTTGAGTTTATATTTAAAAATTTCTCAGAATAGAATCTCCAATACATACACACACAGGCACGCATATTAATTCTGCAAAACTAAATGGAAGATCATGGACATTCTAAAATTCTTCCCAGAGTGGAAATATACCCTGTTTGTAAAAAAAATCATTTTTGTGGAGTAAAAAAGGAAAAGAAACAAAGGAGTGAGAAGGGAGAGAATTAAAAAAGGAAAATGGAGGCAAAACCAAATATTAAAAATCACAATCTAAAAACCATATAACATTTGCCAGATATATATGAAGTCCAGTGTTGGTCAAGACATTTCTCTCATCTCTAACTTTATTTTTTTTCTAAATTTTAGTTTGTTCAGTAGTAGTTTGCAAATATGCTCACATTTTCCTACACTATACCCATCTTCCCAGCAGAGCCAGAGAGGAAAATACTAGAGTGCAACAAATTATCCTTCAGAGATAGGCTTTGGGAATTTAGTACTTGCTAGTAAAAACCAGGAGATTTATATAGCACAAATATTAACCATGAAATTCTTTAAATCAGGCATAGTTCTAAAGATTGAAGCCCTGTAAAACATCAGCTGAGAATATTATCTTACTTCAATTGTCATACTTATTTTATTTTCCATACAAATAGAGAAACATTTTCTAAAGTAAAACAAAATACGAACAGAAACCAACCCCCCCATTTAAAAAAAAAAATGCTAACAGAAGAAACAAGCCATGACATTGGATTTTTAAAAAGTAGCAGAATATAACAGAAGCTTTCTGTACAAAATATTATGAGCCCAATATTTCTTTTTAATCTCCACAAAATCAAATATTCTAATTTAATAGCTTCCAGATAACTAGCTTATTAGCAAATGATATAAAAGTAAAAAGCTCCAGGCATACCCCCAAGCCTTCTCAAATGATACTTTACTTTTAGATGGCTATTAACTCTGACCCAGATGTAGTTTTCCATCCAAATAAATGAATCACCTCCTACCATTTTCAGCTTTTAAAAAAGTAAGAATAAATTAAATCTACGCCCAGAAATGACAATGAAGCTTGTTTTTATTATAACAAGCCTACTCCTTGATTATGAAGTCTGATAGCCTTTAAGCTGTTGATATATGTTTTTAATCACATCAGCATTAAATTTTAAACAGGAAATTTCTTTGTTTTATTTTTACATCTTTTCATGCATATAAGTTTTAGGGGATTGGCTGTTGGTAATTTAATATCTTTAAACGCAGTTAAATAGCCATGATTTAGTAAGACCACAAAATACAGGCACATACTTGCAAAAACCAGAGCCAAAGGGAAGCATATTTGTAAATACAAAATTCTTACCCCTAAGGTTTTCTTTCTCTTACTCTTTCCTTTCCTCTCACTTCCTTTTTTTTTTTCTTCTATATGGACAATTTGCATCTCTCCTGGCCTAACACATGACCTTCTCCACATTCACATTACTAGACTGTGACTTACCTGCCATAGAGCTCAGTTCTTAAATGGCAAAATTCCACTTGCATGTCCATAAGCTAAAATAAAGAAAGGTTGGCATAAGAAAGAGAATCTCAGAAGATACTGATGCTGGCACCTTGTGTAAAGAGCCATTAACTCAAACGAGATTCCAGTGTTATCATTATATCCAGGTCTGGGAGGATGACGTACAGTCACCATATTCTGGTTTGTAGTCACTTGTCAATATTTAGAATTTCATCTGCTTGTGAGCAAGAATTGCATGTGCTTTTTACAAATTATATTTATGAATTTTTATACATTTGTGAATTTATTTTGTCTTCAAGTTATGTCATACGTTCATACTCTGCTTTAGTTCAAAGACCACTTCTAATAGGGATTATATTTTAAATGCTGGTTCCTTGTATACATCCAAATTATCAAATTTGTATCTAAGTCCAGTATGTTCAGTTTTTTCATCGATTTCATTTTTGTTTTCATGGTAAAAATTTACCTGATTGAAATATATTAGGAATCCTAAAAGAAATTCATATCATCCAGTGACTTTGCAAATTGAGATAATTTTCAGTTAAACCTCCCATAATCTTCCTTTTATACAAGGGAGATCATGGCAGCAGCTGGGTGGCTCAGTCAGTTAAGCATTGATTTCAGCTCAGGTCATGATCTCATGGTTCATGAGTTCGAGCCCCACGTTGGGTTCTGTGCTGAGAGGGCAGAGCCTGCTTTGCATTCTCTCTTTCCCTTTCCCTCTGCTCCACCCTCAAAATAAATAAATAAGCTTAAAATTTTTTAAAAAATAAAATAAAAGGGAGGTCATGTATATGTTGAGCTACACATTCCTTGTTCCAGGTATTTAAGATGACTGTCATACTGTATCCCTCACCCAAGGAAAGACATCCAAAGGAAAAGACCATTAGCACCTGTCACCCTTCTTTCAAATGCCAGAGAACCTGGGCCACATCATGAGCACTCTTCTCCCTTCCCCATTTCCTTCAGTTACACGTGCAGAAATGCTTAATACTTTGACGTTGTGGTAGCAGGCGGTTTTCGTGAACAAACGAACGAAGCTTCATTTGTTCTTAAGTGTTCTTCTGAGTAGCCTTGGCTTCTGCTAGCTCTACTGCCGTCTGAGTGGCAGATGGGCCAGGTCAGCTACATCAGTGGGGCAACCATGAAATTTACTTTCCCTTACTTGTTCAACTGAAGATAAGGAAGTGGGGTGTGAACGTGCTTGCCTTTGTTGAAACGTAAAAATATTTATGTTCTTTTCATTGATAGCCTAAAAGTAAGAATACATACAAGGAAAGGATTATGAAAAAATTTTTTGAAAGTAGAAAAAATGACTTCTCAAATGCTAAAGTTTTTAATTTGTCTTTAAAAAAAAAAACAAAGTCATTAGAAAAATATATAAATCCAGGGCACCTGGGTGGCTCAGTCGGTGGGGCTTCTGACTTCGGCACAGGTCATGATCTCGTGGTTCGTGAGTTCGAGCCCCGCGTCTGGCTGCCTGCTGACAGCTCGGAGCCTGGAGCCTGCTTCGGAATCTGTGACTCCCCCTCTCTCTGTCCCCTCCCTCGCTCATGCTCTGTCTCTGTCTCTCAAAAAATAAATAAACATTAAAATTTTTTTAAGTTAAAAAAGAAAAATATATAAATCCATGAAAAATTACTTTTTTTTTTCATAGTCTATCTTTCTATTAGGGGGAATGTTTCTGAAGACCCACAACAAATAATTTACTTCCCTAAACTTAATTTCCAGTCAATACATCCTATTATTTTATAAGCTGTGCTCTGGGTAACATATCAAAGTTCACAAAGTTTGATAGTTAAACAGACTCCAGATTAATTGGAAGAAAACTTAAATTAGTTTTTCTATGTCACGTTGACCAAAAATTATATTTGATTGACTATAATACAATTTATTATAGATACACACACACCCTTAAAGTTTCCATTTTAATAAACTACTGAAAGCAAAATTATATTATAATATAATAAATAAAATAAATTATAATATATAAAGAATTCTTAAAATAATAAAAATACTAATAATAATTGCTTAAACAGGCAAAGGATCCGAGTAGTTAATTTTCTTAGAAAATATACAAATGCCAAAAAACACCTGAAAATGTGTTCAACATCATCAGGGAACTGCACATCAAAACTATAATGAGATATCCTTTGCCTCTGCTAGGATGGCTATAACCAAAAAGACAGATAATAACAACTTTTGACAAGGTGGCATAGAAATCAGGACCCCCATACACTGGTAGGAATGTAAAATGGCACAGGTTCTTTGGAAAACACTCTGCAATTTCTCAAATGAGTATTCACAGAGTTACCATATAATCCAGCAATTCCACTCCTCAGAAGTAAACATACAGCCCACTTAAAAACTGTACAGGAATGTTCATAGTAGCCTTATTCAGAATAGCCAAAGGATGGAAGCAATCCAAATGCAATATACCCATATAATAATATATATACTATGTATTATATTTGACATATCAAATGATTCTTGGCCAAGAAACAAAAGCAGAATTGTCTCATCCCCCAGTGAATTTGGATGAAAACTAGTCGTAAAATTTGGTACAACTCCAAAAGGAGGCATTAGACAAGAACCAAGCTGGGTCTATAAGGGATTGCCCATGAGATCGCACACATATTTATGCGGCATAAAGGTCAAGTGCTTGTATCCTATCACTCTGTAAACATCACCACTATCTGAACAATAGGCATGCTTTATTGGGGAAATTATTTTTCTCTGTTACTATGCTTCTGTATCAGTAGGTTGGTTCAATAACAAACATGTGAGAACTTTTGCTTGAAAAAAGATTTTGAAATACTTTAAAAAATAAAAAGCAATAAAGTACTGATACACACTACGACATGGATGACCTTAAAAACATCATGCTAAGAGAAATAAACCCATCACAAAAGACTACATATTGTCTGATTGTGACTCTGAAATGTCTATCATAAGCAAATCTTTAAAGACAGAAGGCAAATTAGTGGTTGCCTAAAGTTGGGACAGTAGGAGGGTAGTTGGGAGGAAATGGGGAGTGATTGTAAATGGGCATGGAATTTCTTTTTGGGATGATGAAAATATTCTAAAACCGATTGTGGCAATGGTTACACAATTCTGAATATGTAAAACACATTGAATTGTACATTTCAAGAGGGCAAATTGTATGGTATGTGAATTATATCCCAATAAAGCTGTTACGAAAAAATATATTAGAATAATCATTCCTGAAGATAATACATCACTTAATATTCCCCCAAAGGAACCTGGTATGTTAAGTCATATCAACCAAATAACAGCGTCATCCCAGCATTATTATCACCAAGGTGGTGAACAATCCCTCTCCTTCCAAAAGAAAACCAAAAGCTGACTTGACTTTTAAAACAGCTAAAAACAACCCTGAGGCTGTTTTCTTGCTCTCCTAAGTAAATATGAATTTTGGAAAAAGCTTTAACTGGGTTTCACTTTGTCTAATAAAATCCAATAGACAATTTAGGCTTTAACCCAGAGACTATTTGCAGTAGTGGAAATCTGGAAATGATGGTAATATTTCTGCCCTCCCTTTAGAAGTGTGCCTTCACACCAGGGTCATCCAATTCAGGTGAAACATTTTGGGGTATGGAATAAGACCAGAAACAGGTACTTATTTAATAAACACATATTTAATAATGTAAAATTTTTAAATTAGTTGCTATAAAAAAATTTCTCCAGCCTATTTCCTGGGATTCATGTCTGCATGAGGAAACATTCTGATTAGTTTATTACCATTAAAATTAGGTTTTTTATTTTAAATATTTAATATGTGGTTCACTTTTATTATTGCATAGGGTAATGTTGTTTGACTTTCCTTCATCTAGCAAAAAACACAGTTTTATAATCTATGATGAAGTGAAGCAAACATAAGCAAAACCAGAAAGAATTTATGTTCTCTATTCATAAGAAATAGTAAATTATCATAATTTATTTAATTTATTTTACACTGTATACAATTTATTATGATAGAAAACAATTCGGAAAGGACTCTATTAAATACATATTATCTTACATTAAAGCTGTGAGTTAATTTAAATGATTAAAACAACTTTGGGGAGTGATTGTAAATGGGCATATGTAAAATAAGAATAGTTACAGTATGTACCTATAGAGTAGTTGGAAAGATGAAACGAGCTGAGGCATGTGCAGTGCTTGCTGTGATAACTGCCATATAATCCAAAATTTAGCACCTATTATGCACACTTATTTGACAAGTAGATAAAGAATTAGTTGGAAAACCTGGGAATTCATTCTTGCCAGAGTTATAGTGAATGATGGTCCAGTTTCAAAGGTTGTGAAGAAAGCTAAGCTAATCTCTCTCTCTCTCTCTCTGCCACCCCCTCCCTTGCTTGTTCGCTCTCTCTATCAAAATTAAATAAACATTAAAACATTTTTTAAAAATAAATATTTGACAAAAATATCCAATTCCTTATCATTGTGATATAAGCAACTAAAACTCATTTTAAGTCATATTCTTGAGATGTAAAGTAGCAGAGACCTGAAGTATAATGTGAGAATCAAAAGAATATTAAAATTAAATTCTTGTACAAAGTTACAAATATCTATAGAAATTTTGGTACACGTTAACAAGAAACTAGTTTTCAGATGTCTGTGAATTTATTTAAATAACAATCTTTCTCCCTAAGGAATAATATAGCCTTTTTATTTTTATGCATTATGTACAATAAAAGAAAGAAGCACTGTGCAGTGATGTGGTTGAAAGGTTATTATTACTCCAATGATAGAAACAAAAGTATATTATCACTCCGATGATGTCAATGAAAGGGTATCATTACTTTTTCTGAGCAGAACATTCTGGTAAGTAAACACACAAGTGTAGTATTTATTACATTTCATTCCACATGTGTCTCCAAGGAAATCAGAAGGAAATGCAATTAGTTTGTGATATTTTGGGGGAAAATCTTTGGTTTCATTTGTTCAACAAAAAAATCTCTGAATCAATTATACTTTCATCAAATTTCCCTTCACATCACAACATTCTATTTTGCCATTCACTCTTTTCACACATATCTCAAGGTTAGCATGCTACAGAGAGTGAAAATAAAAACCCAAATTCTACACGAAAGCACTTAAAACTTCCCATGGTAACTTTATCCATAGTTATATATGTTAAACAATCTCATGTGTATTGCATCCTTATAAGCCTTTGAAAATAAGCATTTTCCTGCAAAATTTCATTATGATATGTAAATAAATAAATCTCTCCCAAATGTTAGATTATTATAAACTAAAATTAAGCAAATTTGTTATTTAAGTTACTTACTACCTTCTTAGAAGCCAATATTCATTGTTCTTTGCATTTGTCCAAGTGAACTGTCAAGCTTAGAGACATTTAAATACCACTAATGATGCTATAGATACAATAGATCACACGTGAAGGAACAGAATTCAAAACTGAAAAATTATGTTTTCATGTAAAAGTTAACAGCTGAATCTTAATGTGTTCAAACACATGTTTTTCTTACCAAACTTTTTCTCTCCAAAACTACAAAGAACCAACCAAAAAAAAATTAGATAGGAAACTACAAACTCCCAAGAATACGCGTGACTTACCTCTATGGTCAGTCTGGTATCTAGAATAAGATGTCGTCTATCCATAGACAAAGCTTTCACCGTGAACATCAAGGGAGATTCAGCTGGACAGGCTGGCTAATTGACATTTTCCAGGTGCCTATTGTTCTCAGACAGTAGAAAAATGTCTATGTAAATGATGGTCAGAAAAAAATACATACTTCAATTTGCTGTCTCATAATTCAATTAACCTATTGATGGGTGGATCAGCTCAGAATAATTACCTTTATATTTCCTTAGTTCTCTTTTTGGAGATTTCTTCTTTTGAGCTCCCCCCCTACATAATTTACCTCTTCTCTTTCTTTCCTTCTTCACAGAAATCTGTCCTTGATATTTTTAATTCTTTATCTTTTATATAGTTCCACTTGTTTTCAATTCTCTAGGACAAAGACCATGACTATTGCCCATGCTTATTTTAGAAAATGTCTATCCTTAGCTTTCTTCACAACCTTTGAAACTGGACCATCATTCACTATAACTCTGGCAAGAATGAATTCCCAGGTTTTCCAACTAATTCTTTATCTACTTATCAAATAAGTGTGCATAATAGGTGCTAAATTTTGGGTTATATGGCAGTTATCACAGCAAGCACTGCACATGCCTCAGCTCGTTTCATCTTTCCAACTACTCTATGAGGTACATACTATAACTATTCTTATTTTACATATAAGGAACCTGAGATATAGAGAGAAGTAATTTTAAACCGTTCACACAGCTACTATAAGGCAGAGCTGGGATTTAAAACCACACTCTTGGGCTACTGCTTCTATAACCACTGTATCGCTACATTCATCAGTCTTTCTTCTAATCCCTCATAAAGCTAAAAATTCATGCCTATAGAATAAATATAGACTTTAAAGTAAGTTATGATAACTTTTATTATTTAGGGTTGTAAAGCATGAAGGGAAGAAAATAATGTTTGTTGAAAGTGATTTAAATTAGCATTGGACCACAGGGCCTAAAGTAAACAATTCTGTAGTCAAATTAAAATGCAAATAAACAGCACTATTCTGGCTTCCCTTTGGCTACTGTCATACATGCTTAAAATACGTAATGTCTACGCATTACTAACTAGTGGAGATTGTCATGTGGACACTAAATTTTCTCTCTCATTTCAAGTGCTATGCAATTCAGAAATAGAAACAGATATCAAGAGATAGATATCAAAATACCAGCACTGTTGTTAAATGGCCGATTCATTCTAAACTTGTAAGTATGGGCTTCCTGGTACTCCCACTTAAGTGTAAACTTTGAGACTCCCCTCTGATGGACAGTTTGAGTCTCCAGGTAGAGACAGACCATCTTACGCAGATAACTGGAAGAAGAATCCTTCAAATACTTAGTGGGTTGCAAAGATAGAGTCCACATGGGTGAGTGACTTTTAACACCCAACAACATGAAGCAATGGTGTTACATAGTCGCCACTCACCATCAGATCACTTTTTTTGCCAAAAGTAGGATAGAATAAGAAGTAAAGAGAGTTACTTAAGATAATATGCTTTATTTTTGTATGTCCTTGAAATTCTCGCAGTGCATATCAAGTACAAAATGGCAAAGCATACTTTAACAAATTCAAGTACATTTTTAGACCATATTCTTTTATAATAATGTGATAATATATTACATACTATATGTAATACTTATTGTAGAAAATATATTCTCTGTAAAAAAATTCACACACAGGAATATATATGCCTGTACCTCTCTCTTTACACACACACACACACACACACACACACACACACACACACACTCTTCAAGAAACATTTACATTTTTTTAACGGTTATTTATTTTTGAGAGACAGAGTGCAAGCAGGGGAGGGGCAGAGAGAGAAAGAGACCCAGAATCCAAAGCAGGCTCCAGGCTCTGAGCTATCACCACAGAGCTCAACATGGGGCTCGAACTCATGAACCACGAGATCATAACCTGAACTGGAGTCAGGATGCTTAACAGACTGAGCCACCCAAGCGCCCCATTCAAGAAACATTAAAATTAAAAAAAAATTAACGTTTATTTATTTTTGAAACAGAGACAGAGCACAAGTGGAGGAGGGGCAGAAAGAGAGAGAGACACAGAATCCGAAGCAGGCTCCAGGCTCTGGGCTGTCAGCACAGAGCCCCATGCGGGGCTCGAACCCATGAACCACGAGACCATGACCTGAGCTAAAGTTGGACGCAACTGACCACCCAGGCACCTCAAGAAACCTTTTAAAATAAATTATTTTTGCAGACTACTACCAAACAAATCTTTATTTGATTGACTGCACCTAGGGACCTCTGAGCGGTAGGAAACAGATGACATATTTGACTTCTACCTAGACATATCTGTTAGAAAGAATCATGAATTTGAAAGGTTGTGAGCTACAGTGGCATATAATTAATATAATAGTATTAGGATACACAATTTTTGTTATTCTCTTTTATATGTATATAATTTATTTCATTAATAACAAAGACAGTATTTTTTTGTTGAGCACCAAGTAGCAGAATGATGACCAGTAGGTAGTACTTAAAAGATTTTCATTCTGTATGAAGACTTTTGCAACAATTAAAATGCATATTTTTGTATATTTGTAAAATCTACATTTAAACCATTGAAATGCAAAACTGAAACATTTCAGTTCACATATCCTAATAAGGACATGCTTTGACACACATACACCACCACTATCACAACTGAAAAAAACTAATAATTTCAATGTCATATCACTCAGTTGTTATTCAGAGTTCCCCAATTGCACTCAAAATATGTTTTATTGTTTTTCTAAACTCCAGTATCCATTTAAAATGTCACGTATTGCAAGAAAGATTCTTATGTCCCTGAAATCACTTTGAATCCAGATCCCTCTGCCTCTTTTGGAGAGCATTTTCTCTTTTCTCTTGACTATGAATTTCTTAAAAAGTCAAGACCAGTTGGTTTCAAGAGTATTTCATAATATGGATTTGCCTGATTATTTCATAGTGATGTGATTTAACTTGTTTCTCTAATTCCCATACTTCTTGTCAACTACAAGTTAAAGACACTATTAAGAATAAACATTTTTGTTAGGACTACATTATTGGAGGCACCTGGGTGGCTCAGTTGGTTAAGTGTTCAACTTCGCCTCAGGTCATGACTTCATGGCTCTCATGAGTTCAAGCCCCTCATTGGGCTCTGTGCTGGCAGCTCAGAGCCTGAAGCCTGCTTCAAATTCTGTGTCTTCTTCTCTCTCTGCCCATCTCTGCTCTCTCTCTTTCTCTCTCTCAAAAATAAATAAATCTTTAAAAAAAATAATTAAGGGGCGCATGGGTGGCTCAGTCGGTTGAGCATTCAACTTTGGCTCAGGTCATGATCTCACGGTTCATGAGTTCGAGCCCCGCATCGGGCTCTGTGCTGATGGCTTGGAGCCTGGAGCCTGCTTCAGATTCTATGTCTCCCTCTCTCTCTGCCCCTCCGCCACTCACACTCTGACTCTATCTCTCTCAAAAACAAATAAAAAAAAGTTTTTTTTAATTAATTAAGACCACATTATTGGTGGGGAGCCTGGGTGGTTCATTCGGTTGAGCGTCTGACACTGGATCTCGGCTTAGGTCATGATCTCATGGTTCTTGGTTTGGAGCCTGGCATTGGGTTCTGTGCTGACAGTGTGTAGACTGCTTGGGATTCTCTCTCACTGTCTCTCCTCCCCTCCCCTGCACACGCTGTCTCTCTTTCTCTCTTTCTGTCTCTCAAAATAAATAAACTTAAAAAACATATTTCTTTAAAAAAATATTATGTTATTGGTAATAAGTTATATATTTTATATTGCATAGCAGAGGAGATCCAAACTGTCAGGTGGTCCTATTATTAGCAAATGCTTAGATTGTCAATATGGATGGGGTAGTGACAGCCAGATAGTTCCATAGTAAATTTACATTTTCCCCTTTGCAAATAGTAAAAAACCTATGGAGTGATACTTTATCACTGTGAGACTACTGGCCTCCCCGACAATAGCTTCTATTGATATTCCTGCCTAAACTGGATATTATATTGATACTATAATAGTGACTTTTTAAATCTACCTTTTTTGGCTACATTTATTAGTTTATCTGTCTCATTTCTTTTTTTGTTTGTTTGTTTTTGGAATATGTCTATTGACTCATGGATTTTTTTTGTTTATTCAAATGTATAAGTATTTACCACCATTGTTATTTCTTCTCTATTTTTTAATGTTCAATTTTTTTCAAATTATACCAAATGCTATAAAATTTTAAAAATCCTTACAGCAAGGAATACCAAAAGCAAAACCAATAGTCAAACAATATGACTGACTGGAAGAGATAATTATATATCAAATGGTAAAAGATAATATATATAATATCTAAATACGCTTATAACCTAAAATTGTAAAGGGCAAACAACCAATGGAAATGTGTATGAAGGTTTAAATGGAAGTTAATAGATGAACAAATCCAGTCAAGTAGCAAACATGAAAAATGTCCAAATTTGCTAGTTATCATAGAAATTCAAATGTCCCATCACATTTTGCCTTTCTCACTGGCAAATATTTTTAAATGGACATTTTGCTGACTTGTGTGAATAAGAGAGAAATAATGCTCACACACTTAGTAGTAAAGTGAGTTATCATACCCATTTCAGAAATCAATATAGCAACATCTAACAAAATAAGTGTCTACAGTCTTTAAGCCAAATTTCTAACTCCTGGGCTCCAAGCTATAGAAAGAAAGTCACCACTTCCTAGAATTAGAATATCTATATATTCTATATAGATAAATACAGATATAGATATAGATATAGATATAGATATAGATATAGATATAGATGTACGGGTATGGTTATTGCTTCACTGACTGTTGTAGAAGGAAAAAATAAACCTACTCTGGAGAAAAAATAAACAAATTGAATACTCATCAACAGAGGAATGCATATGCTAGAACAGTAAACAGTCATTAAAAATAATGAATTTGAACCAGTGGAAGAGCTTCTGTAAGGTAATGTTGAGTGAGAAAATCAAGATGCTAAAAGGGATGTAAAGTAGGATTCAACCTCAATAAAACCAAAAAGAGGGGGCACCTGGGTGACTAAGTCAGTTGAGTGACAGACTCTTCATTTCTGCTTGGGTCATGATCCCAGGGTTATGGGATCAAGCTCTGCATCAGGCTCCACACCCAGTGTGAGCCTGCCTGGAATTTCTCTCTCTCTCTCTCTCCCTCCCTCCCTCCCTCCCTCCCTCCCTCTCTGCCTCCATCCCTTCTCCCCCTCTCCCTCCCTCACTCTCTCTCTCTAAAAAAAGAAAAAAAGAAAAAAGAAAACCAAAAGACCAAATAATCTCTATGTTTTCTTCTGGAAGTTTTATGGTTTCAGGTCTCACCCTGAAATATTTAATTCATTATGAGTTTATTTGTGTAGGCTGTAAGAAAGAGGTCCAGTTTTATTCTTTGGCATGTAGGTATCCAGTTTTCCCAAAACCTCTTGTTGAAGAGATGGTCTTTTACCCCATTGTATATTATTGCTTCCTTTGCCATCGATTGACCATAAACACACGGGTTTGTTTTTGGATTCTATTCTGTTCCACTGATGTGTCTATTTTTGTGCCAGTGCTATACTGTTTTGATTGCTGCAGCTTTGTAGTGTATCTTGAAATCCGAAATTGCAATACCTCCAGCTCTGCCCTTCTTTTTCAAGAGTTATTTGGCTATTTGGGGTCTTTGTGGTTTTATACAAATTTTAAGATTCTTTGTTCTAGTTTTGTGAAAAAAAATGCTGGCATTTTGATGGGAACTGCATTAAATCTGTAGATTGTTTTAGATAATATATAAATTTTAACAATATTGGCTCTTCCAGTTCATGAGCACAGAATATGTTTCCATTTTGGTGTCATCTTCAATTTCTTTCATCAGTATTTTATATCTTTTTGGAATGAAGATCATTTACCTCCTTTGTTAAGTTTATTTCTAGGCATTTTATTCTTTCTGATATAATTGTAAATGGGATTGTGTTCTTAATTTCTCTTTCTGCTATTTCATTATTAGTGTATATAAAGGCAACAGGTTTCTGTATATTAATTTTGTATCCTGCAACTCCACTGAGTTAATTTATTAGTTCTAGTAGTTTTTTGGTAGAGTGTTTAAAATTTTCTATGTGTAGTATCATGTCATCTGCAAATAGTAAACGTTTGACTTCATTTCCAATATGGATGCCTTTTTTTTTTTTTTTTTTGCTTTTTCTTGTCTGCTGTAGCTACAATGTCTCATTCTGTGTTGAATAAAAGTGGTGAGATTGGACACCCTGATTTTGTTCTTGATCTTAGAGGGAAAGCTCTCAGTTTTTCACCATTGAGTATGATATTAGCTGTGGATTTTTCATATGGCCTTATTCTGTTGAGGTATGTCCCCTCTAGACCTACTTTGTTGAGAGTTGTTATCATGAATGGATGTTGTACCTTATCAAATGCTCTTTCTGCATCTTATTGAGATGATTATATGGTTTTCCTCATTTCTCTTGTTAATGTGATATATCACATTAATTGATTTGCAAATATTGAATTACCCTTTTATCCCAGGAACAGATCTCACTTGATCATGGTCAATTTTTTAATGTATTTTTAATGGATTCAGTGTGCTAATATTTTGAGGATTTCTCTATCTATATTCATCAAACATGTCCATCAGCCTATAGTTCTCTTTTTCTCTAGTGTCTTTGGTTTTGGTATCAGGGTAATGCTGGCCTTATCCAATGAATTTGAAAGCTTTCCTTCCTCTTCTATTTTTTGAATGTTTGAAAAGAATAGGTATTAATTCTTCTTTAAATGTTTGGTAGAATTCACCTGTGAAGGCCTCTGGTCATGGACTTTTGTTTGTTAGGAAGTTTGACTACTGATTCGATTTTATTGCTAATAAACAGTCTGTTCAAATTTTCTATTCCTTCCTGCTTCATTTTGGAAGGTTATATGTTTCTAGGAATTTATCCATTTCTTTTAGGTTGTCCAATTTGTTGGCATATAGTTTTTCATAATATTCTCTTGTAATCCTTTGTATTTCTGTGGTATCAATTGTCATTTCTCCTTCTATACTTCTGATTTACTTGAGTCCTCTATTTTTTGACAGGTCTCTCTGAGATCTTCCACTCTTTTCTCAAGTTCAGTGAGTGTCTTTATCATCCTTACTTTGAATTCTTTCATATGGGACCTATTTCTCTGTCTTCTCATTTTGTCTAATGTTGCATTTGTTTCTATGTATGAGGAATGTCCAATACATCTTCTGCTCTTGAAAATAGTGACCTTATGAAGAAGAGGTCCTGTGGTGTCCTATAATGCAATGTCTCCTATTCACCAGAACCAGGTGCTTCATGGTTGTCTCTTACATCGGCTGTGTACACCCTACCATTGTGGCTGAGCCCTGTTTGCCTTCAGTCCACTGAGCTGCTATGGCCCACTTTGCCTGTTTGCAGGCTTTGGTTCCTGTGCTGTTAAGGGACCAGTTAGGAGCCACCGTGGGATTTTAGTTGTATGGTGTCAGCAGTAGGACCAAATTAAATGCCTGCCTTCACCCCATTTGCCAGAGCTGTGGTCACACTGGGTTGCAAAGCATTCTCCCTGTGTTTTCCCCTTCGAGACTTTTGTTGGTGGGTGGGGCCAGCAGTCAGTCCAGATGCCTGCTAGGGCTGCAGACACACTGATTGGCAGGGCATTCTCTCTGCACTGGCAGTTATGATGTTCAGTTGCTGGGGCTGTGAGTGCCCTGGTGTGTGTGGTTATCTTCTCCTCTCCCCAGAGTAAAAGTCACTGGGAGTAGCACAGTCCCTGCCAGGGCTGCTTGCAGAATGAAAGGCTTTGGAGGGTCTCCTACTCAGGGTTAGCCAGTTAGGTAGAGAGTGTTTGCAACATCCTGCAGGTGATTAGCTATCAGGCTGGGGGTGGGGTGGTAGGGGAGAGAAATGGCACCTGTCGCCTCTTTGTTCTTGGAGAAGTCTCTAAATATTCCAGCCCCTCCAGCACACATGCTATGATTAGCAAATAAATGTCCTTAAGGTAAACCCCAGATGCTTTTCAAACTGCTGCTTCTGTGCTGTGTCTCAGTGGTGTATTTTTGTTACATCGTCTCTATAAGGGCAAAGACTCCATTTCCTACCACCCTCTGGCTCTCCCAGAGCTGAGATCACTGTTTTAAAGTACATGGAGTTAGCACCAAAAAACCATAAACTACCTAGGAATAAATCTAACCAAAGAGGTGAAAAATCTATACACTGAAAACTATAGAAAGCTTATGAAAGAAATTGAAGAAGACAGAAAAAAAATGGAAAAAGATGCTCCTGGATAGGAAGAACAAATACTGTTAAAATGTCGATACTACCCAAAGCAATCTATGTATTCAATGCCATCCCTATCAAAATAACACCAGCATTCTTCACAGAGCTGGAACAAACAATCCTAAAATTTGTATGGAACCAGAAAAGACCCTGAATAGCCAAAGCAATCTGGAAAAAGAAAACCAAAGCAAGAGACATCATAATCCCAGACTTCAAGCTATACTACAAAGCTGTAACCATCAAGACAGAATGGTACTGGCCCAAGAACAGACACTCAGATCAATGGAACAGAAGAGAGAACCCAGAAATGGACCCACAAATGTATGGCCAACTAATCTTTGACCAAGCAGGAAAGAATATCCAATGGAATAAAGACAGTCTCTTCAGCAAGTAGTGCTGGGAAAACTGGACAGCGACATGCAGAAGAATGAACCTGGATCACTTTCTTACACCATACACAAAAATAAACTCAAAATGGATGAAAGACCTCAATGTAAGACAGGAAGCCATCAAAATCCTCGAGGTGAAAGCAGGCAGAAACTTCTTTGATCTTAGTAGCAGCAACTTCTTACTCAACACATCTCCGGAGACAAGGGAAACAAAAGCAAAAATGAACTATTGGGATGTCATCAAAATAAAAAGTTTCTGCACAGCAAAGGAAACAATCAGCAAAACTAAAAGGCAACTGACAGAACAGGAGAAGATATTTGCAAACGACATATCAGATAAAGGGTTAGTATCCAAAATCTATAAAGAACTTATCCAAGTCAACACCCATAAAACAAATAATCCAGTGAAGAAATGGGCAAAAGACATGAATAGACACTTCTCCGAGGAAGACATCCAGATGGCCAACCGACACATGATAAAACGCTCAACATCACTCATCATCAGGGAAATACAAATCAAAACCACGATGAGATACCACCTGACACCTGTCAGAATGGCTAACATTAACAACTCAGGCAACAACAGATGTTGGCGAGGATGCGGAGAAAGAGGATCTCTTTTGCACTGCTGGTGAGAATGCAAGCTGGTGCAGCCACTCTGGAAAACAGTATGAGGTTCCTCAAAAAGCAAAAAATAGAACTACCCTACGACCCAGCAATTGAACTAGTAGGCATTTATCCAAGGGATACAGGTGTGCTCTTTCAAAGGGACACATGCAATCCCATGTTTATAGCAGCACTATCAACAATAGCCAAAGTATGGAAAGAGCCCAATGTTCATTGATGGGTGAATGGGAAGATGTAGTATATATACACAATAGAATATTACTCAGCAATCAAAAAGAATGAAATCTTGCCATTTGCAACTACATGGATGGAACTGGAGGGTATTACACTAAGTGAAATTAGTCAGTCAGAGAAACACAAAAATCGTATGACTTCACTCATATGAGGACTTTAAGAGACAAAACAGATGAACATAAGGGAAGGGAAACAAAAAAATATAAAAACAGGGAGGGGGACAAAACAGAAGAGACTCATAAATATGGAGAACAAACTGAGGGTTACTGGAGGGGGTGTGGGAGGGGGGATGGGCTAAATGGGTAAGGGGCACTAAGGAATCTACTCCTGAAATCACTGTTGCACTATATGCTAACTAATTTGGATGTAATTTAAAAAAAAAAAATTAATTTTTAAAAAAGTACCTAGATTTAGGCCCTGCTTGTTATAAAAATTGTGAAGTTAAGCCCCATGGGTTCCAAAGCCAGATTTTATGGGGCATCATCTTCCCACTGCAGGTCCCCCATGTCTAGAGTGCCTGGTGTAGGATGTGCTCTTCTCTCCCTCTGTGCCTGTGGTGTCCCTCCCGTTTGTGGTTAGTCTCTTCTAGAGTTTGGTTCCCGACCACATCTCTGCCCCTCCTATCCTTTTCCATGTGCCCTCCTCTTATATTAACTGTGGCAAGTCTCTTCTGCCAATCCTCATTGTTTTTTGAGTTCTATGCACTGATGTGGCTGTTATCTAGGTATGTCCATGGGATGAAATGAGCTTAGGATCCTCCTCCTCTACCATCCTCCCAGAAGTTGACACGAAATAATTTTAAAGATGAGCAAAAGATGTGCATGGCTACTTATAAAAATGGATGTGCAAATGTCTAGTAAGCCTATGAAAACAAGTTCAACATAAGCAGTCATTAGGAAAATGTGCATTAAAATACATTGTGATAACCTCACATCCACTAGAGTAGTTATAATCAAAACAACTGACAGTATCAAGAGTTGGCAAGCATATGGAGAAATGTTGCTGGTGGGAATGAACAATGGCACAGTTACTTTGAAAAAGTGGTAGTTTGGTAGTTTCTCAAAAAAGTTGACACATACTTACCCTATAATCCAGAAATTCCAGTTCTAGGCATCTACCCAAGAGAAATGAAAACATACATTTACAAAAATATTGGGTACAAATAAGCACTATTCGTAAATGCATATTTAAAACAATTCATAATGGGCAAAAACTAAACAAACCGAATACTCATCAACTCTTCAATGGATGAGCAAAATATGGTATATTCAAACATGAAATACTACTCAGCAATTAAAGGAACAAAAAATACATGCAACAATATGCATGAACCTCAAAAACACTAAATGAAGAAACTAGACAAAAGGACTACACAGTTCATAATGCCATTTATACAAAGTTTCTAAAAAATTATAGAGATAAATAGATCAGTGGTTGTCCGTGCCTAGTGTGGGAGTAGGAGATAACTGCAAAGGGGCACAAGGGAATTTTTTTTGATAAGTGAATGCATAATGATATAAATTTACTAAGCTTCACTGAATTCTACAGTTGAAATAGGTGAATTTTATGGTATGTAAATGATATTCCAATGAAGTTGTTAAAATATGATGGGATATATACATCACTGGGAAAGGGAGCTGGTGTTTCATGGTGCTGATGAATCAAGGGAAAGAAGAGTTGGGATAGTAATTGAATAAAAAACTTGAAGACGATCAAATGCATAACTTCAAAACATAAATTGTAATTCCAATTTCTCAAATTCAGTTGACCCCTGAAACAATACAGGTTTGAACTGCACGGGTCTGCTTACATACAGATTTTTTACGATAAATACAATACAGTACTGTAAATGTATTTTCTCTTCCTTATGATTTCTTAATAACATTTGCTTTTCTCTAGCTTACTTTATGTAAGAATATAGTGTATAATAATGTAGTATACAAAATATGAGTTAATTGCTATGTTATTGGTAAGGCTTTCAGTAAACAGCAAGCTATTAGTAAAGATTTTGGGGGGTGACTGGGTGGCTCAGTTGGTTAAGCGGGTGACTTCAGCTCAGGTCATGATCTCACAGTTCGTGAGTTTGACCCCTTCATTGGGCTCTGTGATGACAGCTCAGAGCCTGGAGCCTGTTTCAGATTCTGTGTCTCCCCCTTTCTCTCTCTGCCCCTCCCCCACTCATGCGCGCGCTCTCTCTCTCTCTCTCTCTCTCTCTCTCTCATAAATAAACACTAAAAAATTAAAAAGAAAAAAAAGTAAAGATTTGAGGGAATTAAAAGTTATATGAGGATTCATGACTGAGCCCCTAACCCAGCATTATTCAATGGCCAGCTGTATTTATCTGAGTCTATCAGATACAATACACTATAAAATATTTCTGTTGTTTTCAATTTTCAAAAAAGAAAGATTGACTATCAGACATTTTAATCAGAAGATATCAAAATGTTAATTTTGTTTTCAATTCTGTAACTAAAATTGACATTGGCTGATAGTAACTTTGCTATAAAACCATTATTGTAATCCCTCAGGGCGGAAATATCAGCATTAACTAAAAGGCAATACCACCCTCCCTAATGGAAAAAAAAAATAGAGATGTTCCAAGGTTGGCCCTCAGAGAGCACCTCCTGATGAAGAGGAATCACTGTATCACACCAACCACCTCACTTTGTTCTGAGATTCATACTCGTCTTTGGTTTCCTTTTTTTTTTTTAATTTTTTTTTAACGTTTATTCATTTTTGAGACAGAGAGAGAGCATGAATGGGGGAAGGTCAGAGAGAGAGGGAGACACAGAATCCGAAACAGGCTCCAGGCTCTGAGCTGTCAGCACAGAGCCCGACGTGGGGCTCGAAATCACGGACCGCGAGATCATGACCTGAGCCAAAGCTGGACACCCAACTGAGAGAGCCACCCAGGCGCCCCTCGTCCTTGGTTTTCTTACAGCTTACTGCTACCACCACCATGCTAACCAAGGAGGATTCATTCTTTTCTCAAGTTGGATAAATAACTTGTTCTTTGATTCTCCACAACATAGTTGGGACTTAGTTGGAAAGAAGATTATTAGCAGCCCCTTGAAGGCAGAGACCATATTCTTATTCATTTGTGAATCCCTGGAACTGATGACAGTGATTTGCAAATAACGTTATCCAGTGAGTATAAATTAACTCAGCGGAACAAAAAAGAAAACACAGAGGGTACCTTTGCTTCACCTAAATTGTTTTGCAATAAATACTTTTCTCTCACCCCTGGGGAGTACAGACCTACTTCATCCAAATGGGACCCTAGGACAATGATGATATGTTTCCTAAGTCTCTCTGTGGTCCCTCTCCATGTAGTACATGCAAACCATTCTAGGTCCTCAATGTAGATATTGTTAGAGATCAAAAGAGGGACACAGAGTCCCTGCCTCAGTCTATTTAGGGTCTACCTTTGAAATGCCAGTTTCCTGTAAAAAGAATCACTTTTCCTCCAGTTAATTAACACCAAGAATACTTTCCCTATTAATTGAGTCTCTATTTACATAACGCATTATTATCGAGACCCCAGCATTCTAACCTCATCTCAATAAAATTCCAAATCAACATTCATATGAGATAGACACAATTAGTAGCTGTAAAGGCATTGGGGGGAAAGAATTTCTTTGCTTCATGTTTTACTTTTTATTACCACCTTTCCTATTTATCCCACATCAGCAGTCTACAATATCCTATCCAATAAGCATTGTAAGCTATGTTAGCATACCCACTTTCCCATTCTTGCCTTCCTTGTCAATGGCTAACATTGAGTCCTCATGTTGACTTTTTAAAGTACTGTCTTGGGGCACCTGGGTGGCTCAGTGAGTTAAATGTCTGATTCTTGATGTCGACTTAGGTCATGATCTCACAGTCGTGAGATCGAGCCCCATGTTGGACTCTGCTCTGGGCATGGAGCCTGCTTGGGATTCTCTTTCTCCTTCTCCTTTGGCCCCTCACCAGCTTACAAGCAATCTCTCCCTAAAAAGAAAAATAATAAAATAAAGTAAAATTTTAAAGTCCTGTATTTCTTGAGAATTAAAAAAGGAAAGAAAAGCTGAGGAATAATATCTTACTCAGTATTGACTATGCATCTTAGTTGCTCTCTTGCCCCATTACCTCCTTCTCTCCTTCACAATCCATCCGCCAGAATTAAGAACAGCTTTTTGGAGCCACATCACTTTCCAAAAGCTTAAATTTGCTCTAAAATAATATATACCAAAAGTACAATTACATAGAGAATATCAAAATGGTTCTGTGGACCCACCAAACCTCTGAACTGTGCCATACTTAAAAGTAAACCAACAAATAAACTAACAGAGAAATTCCTCAATAGATTCTCATGGGTCATAATATGAAATTTAAACTTTACTGGACTCCTGGCTATGCAGATCTTTTATAAGCAGCTACCACACGAGCATTTCCCAAGTCATGTGTTCCATACGTAACAATGAGGTCCTGGATGGGCAATTTGAGGAGAGCTTAATGAAGAACTTTTTATAAATATGTAGACAGATGCATAAAGCAGGATAGTGTAGAATCATAAGGCTTATAATAGGTGAGGCACGTTGCTAGATGGAGGTCTGAGGGGTAAGGAGAGGGAGCAGTTACAAGGACCCAGAGAGGGTGGCTCTATCAGAAAGGTCATCTGAAAGGAGTTAAGGGAGGCAGCAAATGTGTGGTGAGTTGGTTTCTTGGAAGAGGAAGCCAAGGAAGACACATCCTAACTGCTCGGTCCTTTCACCCTCTTTCTCCTGAGGTTGCAAGTGTCCCAGCTGAGCCAAACACACAGGCACTCAAGCATGAAATCCATAAAGGTCAGCATCCTGGGCACAGTCAGCATCCTGGAACAGTGTGAAGAAGAGTGGAGAGTGAATCTGGAAGAGCCAACGATGGAAGCTGTCCAGCACATCATAGGTTGCTAAGAGTTGTTATAGAAAAATAAAGAAAAGGTACGTTGGCAAAAATAACTGCTGGCTAAAATAAACCCAAATGGATATAGAGACAGAGACTGAGCTAGAGATAGAAAATATATACATGTTTTATGCAGTTTTTCCCAAGATATGAGGAAAGATATAGTATGCAGTCTTTTCAAAGCTTTATTTTTTTTAATAATTTATTTGAGAGAGAGAGAGAACAGGTGCAATGAGCAGGGGAGGGGCAGAGAGAGAGAGAATCCCAAGCAAGCTCCACACTGCCAAGGGCACAGCCGATGCGGAGCCTGATGCGGGGCTCCATGGGGGGCTCCAGCTTACAAACTGTCAGATCAGGACCTGAGCCAAAGTCGGATGCTTAACAAACTAAGCCACCCAGGCATACCTCAAAACTTTATTTTTAATGAGGCTCTTTTAAAACACACTTAATAGAAGTAGTAGAATTGGTGTTTCACAAAAAAACATGAGGCAAAGATTCACTGAACATGCAATGGCTTGTTTACCTGACTCTCCATCTATGCTGTAAACTTGAAAGCAGGAACTATGTCTTTGCATCTCTGTCCACATTGCCTGCAATGTAAATATTTATTGAATGAACGAGTGAAAAGAATAAATTAACTCTGTAGTCTAATCTAGTAATTTTCATTTTCAATACTACCTACCTCTCTTTTTCTACTCCTGATACATATCCTATACTTTCTCTATCTGGTACCTTTGATACTTCTGTGTTCTCAATCATGAACAGAATTTCTAAAGTCTGGCCTATTGACATTAAGGCCAAACTATTTTTGGTTGTAGAGGGCTGCCCTGTGCCCTGTAGGATGTTTAACAGCACCCCACTACATACCAGCATCACTTCCCCAGCTGTGGCAAATGAAAATATCTTCAGACATTGCTAAATACTCCAGGAGAAATGGGGAGGGGGAGCGGTAGGGGGGACAGGTTCCCTGTTAAAAAATCACTATTTTAAAATTCTACTTCTCTTTCTATTAAATAACAACACTCTAAGATGTTACCTTTACAGTAATTTTGTGTTTCCTGAAAACGTATATGATGTTTTCCCTTTTCTTAGCCATTATAATACTGATTTTAATCTTCTACAGAGCATCTATCACTTTCCTCAAATTTGATTACTTGAGTTCTTACATCTATCACTCAAATTTAATTACTTGAGTTCTTTCAGTAGATGAAAATACCATGAGAATGAAAACACTTCTATATTTCTCAATGTACCTGGGAATGTATGTTTTGTAGGTTATAGTATATGCTCAATAAATATTTCCAAATGAATAATCTTGTTTTTTTTCATATGCAGAACTGGCCTCATATAATCAATTTTTCCTTACATCACGTGAAGGACTTTAGACAAAGATGAATCTTCGCAGCTCTAACATGACACATCTCTTATTGTAATAGGGAACTAGGAGTGATACTTGTTCACTTGCTGGGATATGAGACAGACTTAGGACCATGAGAAAAACGAAATTCGTAACAGCAAGTTACCCATGATTTCATAGTCTAAACATCAATATTCAAAACAAGATTTCCTTCAGTGTTTTAAGGAGTTTTAAGCTCCTAATTAACATAGAGATCCACCTGAAGCATTAAAAAATAAATTGAGGAGACCAAATGCATGACTTTGGTTGGTTAATACTTACTGTAAAAATTTACCTTTAAGGGGCGCCTGGGTGGCGCAGTCGGTTAAGCGCCCGACTTCAGCCAGGTCACGATCTCGCGGTCCGTGAGTTCGAGCCCCGCGTCGGGCTCTGGGCTGATGGCTCGGAGCCTGGAGCCTGTTTCCGATTCTGTGTCTCCCTTTCTCTCAGCCCCTCCCCCGTTCATGCTCTGTCTCTCTCTGTCCCAAAAATAAATAAACGTTGAAAAAAAAAATTTAAAAAAAAAAATTTACCTTTAATAATGAGACCTATAAAAATTGTTTTCATCTTCAAAGTGCTTTAAAACATTAATTAATTATTGCAAGACTCCCTGCAGTAAATAATTAAGTATTATTATTGCTCTCTTTATTGATGGGAAAATGAAACAAAATTGTTTAAGAACTCTCTCCAACTTGTTTAGGTCAGCTCCAGTGTTAAAGGTCTAATTCTTTTCAGCAAATCTCTTTTTTCCCCCACTCTAAAACCTGATTTAGGAATCATTTTTTATGAAATATATTTTATGAAGTTTGATAACAGAAACCTCAAATAATATCTATTATCAGAGATATAAATAATAAACTCTCCTCTTTCCACTAAGTATTAAATCAAACTTCAATCTTCAGCATCCCAATTCACAAACTATAAAACTTTAAAAAGTGGAAAGTGATTTCTAAAAATTACATTTCCATTCCTTCAGCATCGTTAATAGTAACTGGATGAACATTTTCTTCAAGAAAATATGTAATCTTTGAAAATTCTAGCTCAAAAAGAATTGAAGTTCAAAACCCAGTGTGATGATATTCTAGGATTTACAAACCTAGCGCTTCTCTTAGTAAATAAAATGACATGAAATTTATTATATTCTGTCATATTTTATAATATATTCAGAACTGAACTGTTGGAAAAGTTTTACATATTTCTGTCAAGTTTGTGTTTGTAAATTTGCTGTTTCTGATGAGTTATAGGGTCTGTTCATAGATTTAGGAAAACAAATTGCTTGTCCTCTTAATTCCATACAGAATGTGGATGTCTTTGTATTTGCACCACTTACTCATAATACAGATATTCAAAATGATGTCTGCAGCTGCACACTCAACATAAATGGATCTGTATTTCCTTGGGATTGTCAGCCACTACTGTGCCTCTTTTTCAAAATGGTCAATAGCAACTTCTTACTAATAATCCAATTTCTACAATCATAATTTGCCTTTTTTAAAAATTTTTTAACGTTTGTTTATCTTTGGGAGAGGCAGAGACAGAGCATGAGTCGGGGAGGGGCAGAGAGAGAGGGAGACACAGAATCCGAAGCAGGCTCCAGGCTCTGAGCTGTCAGCACAGAGCCCGACGCGGGGCTCGAACCCACGACTGCAGGATCATGACCTGAGCTGAAGCCGGACACTTAACCGACTGAGCCACCCAGACACTCCTATTTGCCTTCTTTTGAATAGTATTTACTTCTCCTTAAGAGGTCAACCTGTAGCAGTTTCAGTTCTTAAGAAAATATGAACCAATTCATCAGTTTTAAAATTGTATGCCTCAGGAGGTGCCTGGCTGGCTCAGTCAGTAGAGCACACGACTCTTGAGCTTGGGGTTGTGAGTTCAAGCCCCACATTATATGCAGAGTTTACTTTAAAAAAATGTGTTAAAATAGTTTAGTGTTACAAGATGCTTCTTCAGAAAGGAAGAAAACAGAGAGAATGGTGACAGGAAAACTGAGTCGGTGCTTAACATTTCAAACAAAGGTTGTCCACTCAGAGTAATGGAGGCTGAGGGAGAGGAAGAGACATCATAGGGAAGAACTGGGAGTTTCTACAGTAGCAGGGAGGAGAGTGCTTAGCAGCAATCATTGTCAATGATGTTATTTCTTCACTAGTGGGTTGGCTCATGACTATGACCTATCACGGGAGCCTTGAACTCTGTCAGGAGAGAGATATAGTCAACTCCCACAAAAAGAGGCACTTCAAAAGGCTGCCTTGAAACAGCCTCTTTCTTACTATTTATACATTTTTAGACATCTACATGCTTGCCACCACTCTAACGTTAATCAGGATGTGTAGGCGAGTGAAATCAAGAGTGGAATGAGAAAATACTCCAGAGATGATACAGAAAGAGCAAATGCTAACATTTCCCCTAAGTTCACAGTGAACGTGCCAGTATAAAAATCCCCATAGTCAGAAAAATTTTTCTGCTCCTTTGTTTTCTTACAGAAGTCATCTGAGTCTCCAGAGATTTGAGTAACAATTTGGCAGTGTGAATTAAGAGGTATACTCAAGTTAAATCTTAGATTAGGACACTGATGTCTGTTAAAGTATACATATGTTATTTTAGTGAGAGGAAGGGAAGAAGGAGGGAGGCTGGGAGGACAGATAGACATAAGAAAAAAAGGAAACATGTCTGATATTACTCAGGACCATCCTTGAAAGGAGCACAGGGGACAGGGTGGGAGATAGTTCTTTTTATGGGGGTTGTGTCACATTCGTTTTCTCTCTCCAATAAGATGCCACTTTTTGGACCTAGGGTTTGACTAGGACTGTAATAATTACAGCCTCCTGGGGTGGCTCAGTTGGTTGAGCATCCAACTCTTGGTTTTGGCTCAGGCCATGACTTTTTGGTTTGTGAGTTTGAGCCCTGCGTAGGGCTCCATGCTGTCCGTGTACAACCTGTTTGGGATTCCCTCTCTCTCTCCTTCTGCTGTGTGCTCTCTCTTTCTCGCAAAAATAAATCACACTTAAAGAAAAAAAAAACTGACTTTAGTTAATAACAATGTGTCAGCAAATTATTTTTAACAATTGTACTACAGTTATGCAATAAGTTACTATTCAGGGAAGCTGCTTGTATGTTAGAGGGAGAGATGTATAAAAATTTTATGTACTATCTGCTCAGTTTTTCTGTAAATCCAATAATATTTTTAAAAATAAAATAAGTTTAAAAAAACAGAGAAAGAAAAGAAAAAAGGGAAGAAAAACTTACAGACTCTATAAGATGCACCCATTAACCATTTTTTTTTGTTTTTACACTTTTAAAATTTTAATTAAAGTGTAGCTGGCATACAATATTAACATTAGTTTCAGGTATAAACATAGCAATTCAACAGTTGTATACATTACAAAAGGCTCACCACAGTAAATGTAGTTACCATCTGTCACCATACAAAGTTATTATAATATTACCAACTATATTCTCTATGCTGTATTTTACATCCCTAGGTCTTATTTATTTTAAAACTGAAAGTTTGTACCTTCACCTATTTCCATTAACTATTTTTATATGTGTCATATCATTCCACTCTCAAGGCATGCCTGTAACAGGTGTATTTATATACCAATTTTTATAAATAAGAAAATGCATGAAGCTGCTAGATAAACTGCCCAAGATTACCCAATTAATATGAGCAATTTTAAACCAGATATGGTTTAAAGATCTAGATCTTGAATCTAGAAAACCAACCTTTTTGTACTTCACAATCCTAATGTTATCACTCATTTATACTAACGAACACTTAAAAGTCTAATATCTTAGTGATAGCATTGGAGCCAAAGAAAAAATGTAGCAAAGGATAAACAATGGGGTAGGTGGAAAAGACCTTTCAGAAAAAATAGCAAGAAAGCCCAAGTTCTTGAAGTAAGTTGTGTCCTCTCCAAAAAATTGTTAAAAATAAAGAAAAACAGATCAGGAATCTGTAAAAAGAAACTTGCAACCACTTTTATAAAATGCAGCTTCATGGAAAGCAGACATTACAATAAAACAAAACAACCAATGTATGATCAACTGATCAGTTAATAATAATGAACCAAAATTCTTGGTAAGCACCAAGAATTGCATGATCCAATATGCAATGTAGATTTATTAATTGGGTAGAATACTATCCTTTCAGAAGACTAATAAAATATGCTGAGAAAGAAGGAGAGATAGAGACAGAGAGGAGAAAGAATCATATGGTACTGATTTGTTTCTAGATAGCTCTGTCAAAATTCAGTGCAATGCCACTAATCTTACCATACATTTATCACCCATAAGACAGTTTTCAATTCATTCAGTGCCACTCATTTCTTAGCCAAAATGAGAGTGGCAATTCAAATTAATTTTTTAAATATTTCTTCAGGTACTTTTAATGGTTTATTAAATTCCAGGGCTACATATTGCATCTACTGTCTTTCCTGTATTCTCAAAGTTTGTAATTCTACATGAACTATCAATTCCAAAATGATGTATCCTTTATAAGGCCATGTTATTTACTGCTCATTGATTCCATTGCCCTCTAAATTTTCCAAGATGTTCTTCTAGCCTATAGCAAGAACAGGTTTACCAAAATAAATTAAGTTTTTTTTATGATCACATACTTTTTATTTCACCTTTCATAAAATCTCTATATTTCATATAGAGATAAAAACCTAAAAAGAGAACTGTTTTCTGTTTTCTTGAATGATGATTTTCCAAAGATATTGGCTCCTTAAACACCTAGAAAGTCAGAGAGGTCCTTTTTCTTACAGAATAAAAGATAACAGGAAGCTCTAGATGTTTTTTTATTTTCTTTCTAAAATAGATTATAATTTTCAGTAGAGCAAATAGATTATAATTTTCAGTAGAGGATGACAGAGGTTACATCTTCTTTGTGTGTGTGTGTACTTTTGCTATCATGGAACTTTGATGCTTACCTGGAAAAATCAGAAATACGAGTGTCAAATCTAGTTTCAGTGTGCCAGGGAGTTATTTGTGTTACATGTTGGTATTCCTTGATGTCCTATTTACGATTTGCACCAGCTGCATGAGATAGAAAACAAAAGTTAATAGTGGCTTGAATACAACAGTATCATTTTCTCTCATGTAAAAGAATTCTGGAGGAAGGCAGTTAGAGTTTTCAGAGACCCAGACTTCTTTCTTCCTATTCCACCATCCCCATGCATGCTTCCCATCCCAAAGGTCAGCTCATGGTTCAAAAATAAAAGAGAAAGAAAGATGAAAAGCATACTTCCCTTTTAAAGGACACTTTGCAGCAATCTCATGTAACAGTTCCACTTATATTTCAATGGGAATTTGAATTCCCATTTAATTTCAATTAGTTCAATTAAGTTCAATTAATTCAATTAATTTCAATTAGTCATATGGTCATACCCAACTACAAGGAAAGGTACAAAATAATCATTTACCTGGGCAGTAATTCAGTTTTGTTACAAAAGAGGAACAAATGGATAAAAAGAGGCAATTAAAAGTCTATGCCACATGACAGGTCCATCCTTTTTTTAAAAAGCATTCTTTAGGGGCGCCTGGGTTGCTCAGTTAGTTGTTTCAGCTCTTGGTTTCAGCTCAGGTCATGATCTCATGGCTAGTGGGTTCCAGTCTCACGTTCAAGCTCTGTACTTATAGTGCTGAGTCTGCTTAGGATTCTCTCCCTCCTTCTCTCTCTGTCACTCCCTTGCATGCATGGTATCTCTCTCTCTCTCTCTTCCAAAAACTTAAAAAACAAAGCAAAGCAAAAACACCTTTAAATTCTTTTTTTTTAAGTAGGCTTCTCACCCACCGTTGGGCTCAAACTCAGAACCCTAATATCAAGAGTTGCATTCTCTACCAACTGAGCCATCCAGGCGCCCTTTAAGTCCCTTTTTAATCATTTGATATGTTGACCTTTCTTTGGATAATTGCTTTCATTACCCAACATCAAACTAATGAACCCTATACCATTGTTACTGTCTTCCAAAACTGTATTTATCATTCTGTCCTTTCTCTTAAGTTCCTAATTTCCAAATGCCTGTTGTCATTTAAGTAGATATTCTGCAGGGTTCCAGAGACAATGCTAGAGATTCACCAAATGTGTTCTCTTTTTTGGAGGTCCCACAACAAGATCACACTTCTTAGGTTAAGTTGAAGCCACTTTACTAAATTCAGACCAATGGAACACTGGCAGAAGTGACATATTCTTAAAAAGTCTCATCTGAGATGAATGGATAAAGAAGATACGGTATATATATATAATGGAGTATTACTTAGCAATCAAAAAGAATGAAACCTTGCCATTTGCAACTACATGGATGGAACTAGAGGGTATTATGCTAAGCAAAATTAGCCAGTCAGAGAAAGACAAATATCATATGACTTCACTCATATGAGGACTTTAAGACACAGAACAGATAAATACAAGGTAAGGGAGACAAAAATAATATAGAAACAGGGAGGGGGAAAACATAAGAGACTTTTAAATATGGAGAACAGAGGGTTACTCGAGGGGTGTGTGGAGGGTGGGCTAAATGGGTAACAGGCATTAAGAAACCTACTCCTGAAATCATTGTTGCACTATATGCTAACTAACTTAGATGTAAATTAAAAAAAAAAAAAAGTCTCATCTGAGAAAGTCTCTTTCTTCTTATCTGAGGCAAGAAATAATACACACCAAGATGGCAGAGCTACGTAATTGAAAGAGGCTAGATCCCTAAGTCATTGCTTAGCAGTATAGTTCAGGAAAGACCTTTACCCAAATCCCCATCAGAACTCATGTTAAGAGTATGACATTTACAGGGTGCTTGGTTGGCTCAGTCTGTAGGGCGTACAACTCTTGATCTTAGAGTTGTGATTTCAAGCCCTATGTTAGGCATGGAGCCTACTTTTTAAAAAGAAAAAAAAAGGGGGAGTATGAGATTTGTAGGGTTATTTGTTCCAACAAAAAGCATTAATTACATTCATTAATACAAACAGATATCAATAATTTTAGGAATCATTATATTCTCTAGTGAGTCAAATGTATTTCATACCAGATTAGTTTTGTAAAGAGAATAAATCATGTTTGGATTTACCAGTTTTCTTTATATGAGCCAGATTAACACCCAATGTCAATCAAATTAAGAAAGAGAAAGGAATTATATATAATAGTGTAAAGGGGAAAATCACAATTAGGGCAAATTCTCAGCATTCTTTCAGTATCTAATGATTTTGATTAGCATTCCTTCATTGCTATGTATATCCTCTGTCTCTACTCCTGGATTATATCATCCTTGTGAACAGAACTATTACCTAATCTCTGGTCACAGCCCAAACACAGAGCATCTTACTTTGTATGAAGTGGGTGTGCTGTGATAATAATGCTGATGAAGAAGGTAATGATAGTATTGAGAGAGTTGGGGTAAAAAGTACATTGGTGTTATTTATCAAAATTAGTAAATATATAATCAATAGTACTTTCAAATAAGGAGTTTAGGGTTGGAATAGTTATTTCATTTTCACTCACTTTTCCCATTCCCAGTGCAGAATTTATAGTGCTAACTTCAGCTTTCATTCTTTCTTCCTTTTTTTTCTTTTTCTTTTCTTTTTTTCTTCTTCTTCTTTTTTTTTTTTTTTTTTTTTTTGGCTGCCTCACCTCTTATGTCAATACCATGTTTTATCATCTGATCACTTTTTCAAAAACTTTCATTTTGGGCTTTCCTCTAAATTTGTATTTGTGAAATGAATCAACAATGTATAAAACCGCACTTGGCACCATCATCTTTCCATAAAAATAAAGTGTCTTCTCCAGAAATCCAAATGTCAGCATTTGCCTCCTCATTTTTTTCCAACTGACACATGAATAGTCTTTTAATGTCTCTATGCCCTGAAAGAAGTCAATAGAAGGATTCCCTACTCAAATAGGAATTAAAATAAGTAAGTGATACAACTGAGATAAGGCTCTATGCACACTTTTTAGGCACTTAAAGATGAACTGCAATATGTAGAAGTGTTTTGATTTTTTATTTATTTTTTTTAATGTTTATTTATTTTTGAGACAGAGAGAGACAGAGCATGAGCAGGGGAGGGGCAGAGAGAGAGGGAGACACAGAATGTGAAGCAGGCTCCAGGCTCTGAGCTGTCAGCACAGAGCCCGATGTGGGGCTCGAACTCACAAACTGTGAGATCATGACCTGAGCCGAAGTCGGACGCTCAACCGACTGAGCCACCCAGGCGCCCCCCTTAGAAGTGTTTTCAGACGGGGAATACAAGGACAGAGTCTTTTTCAGGCTATGCATGTGTGGAGAAATAATAGGATATTTATTCTTGTTTGGGCAGAGAGCACACTCAAGTCATATAGAAGATGCGATGGTGGGGGAATGTGGAGAAATTTTATACAAGCATAATAAGACATCTTCGAAAAATAGTTTCAGAAAACCTCAGAAGACTTTTCCTGGTAACTAAGACAAGGACAAAGGAGAAGAAAGAAAAGGTGGGGGGAGGTATTCAGAAGAGAAGGAAAAACATGGACAATGGATTTTTTTTTATTTTTAGTGCAGAAAAGAGACCAAAAAAAATATGAGATCTAGCACAAAATAATACAGATTTATCCTCTTCTACTTCCTCCCAATTTTCCCTGAAAAGAAAAAATGGTCATGAACAAAGAAAAAAGACAGGGTTATCCCAGGTGTGAAGCTGCTGGGAAGGAGCATGTGACGCTCAGGGACAATATCAACTAAGGAAGAAGATTGTTCCAAGTACAAAGGAGAAAATAACCCACATTACTTGGCAACAGACCACACCCCACAAAGAAAGATTGGAGAAAGAAATTCTTCCCAGTTCAATAGAAATACAGCCAGCTTATCCGGAATTTAAAAGGCCCCAACGTGCCTCCTGTGTGTGTGTGTGTGTGTGTGTGTGTGTGTGTGTGTGTCTGCACCTGTGTTCCCTTTCACGCTCCACCCCCAGTCTCCAGCCCGAGTGGCCACCTTACAGAGAACACCGGGCATAAAGTAAACTGTCACTAAATGCTCATGAATTTTAGGTGCTGGTTTATAGAGGGGTACAAAAAGCTTTCCTTAGGCCCGATGGTGTTTTCTATTTGGAAACTTCACTGCACTGACTGTAACACTTACATAATTGACTTTCATAACTCTGATGAAAACCTTTCTTTTTCTGAGAAAGTATCTTTAAACTGTCCAAGATTTTAACTTGGTAAAGAAGAGAAATGGAACAGTAGAGGAGAAAAGGGATAATCAGCAAACAAATCAATTCAGCCAAATCTTCCTTAGTGATTAATGGGACGATAAGAGGTCGGTGCCGAATCACCCTTGTTTACACAGAATCTGAGCATTGCTTTTCAGGAGATGTGTTGCTGCTGATATAAATATATTAAAGAATCAAATTAGATGTTCATAATACAATCATTTTTGACCTGCTGAGAATTATGTGTAGGCGTGAAATAAGAATCACAGTCGGGAATTCTATCAAAAAAAAAAAAATCCCAAAACCCAAAACTATCAATTCTATGTGATATGTTCCTTAAGAACCTAGAATGTCAGAGTACTTGCTTATCTGACATAAAGAAGATAACAGGGAGCTTTATGAATGTTTTTTTTTTCCTTCCTGAAATAGATTATAGTTTTGAGTGACTTGAGAATGACAGAAAGCCATAGGCTACCTCCTCTACTGATTTGTTATGCTTTTGATATCAGGTACTTGTAATGACTACCAGATGTCAGAAACATGCAATATCAAATCTGGTTATAGGTGCCGTGCAGTCAGGTTAAAGGAAGCACAAGATCTACAGTATTTAATCTTTAAAAATTCATCTTTAGAAGAACAATGTGAGGATAATATAAATCAGGAAAATATGAAGAAAAACATGAAGGAATTGATATCAACATAGAGTACTCTGTTTAAAAAAGGAAGAGGGAGCAAAACCTAAAGCTCCAAAGACCTGAGACATAGGTCCTCAGGGGCTCTTCCACCGACTGAGCCCCCAAAGAAGTCCTAACTCCCCACTCAAGACATGACATCACTGGCCAAAAAGCAGGGGGAACTTGGGCAAGAGAGTTGAAAGGGAAGAATTTCTCCCCAAGGAAACAGATCAGAACTTGAAAGAGGGATATTTTCACTGACTTCTGCCTCTACAAAACAAGTTGAATCAGGACTTTCATTTCCAGCCCCACTTTGTATCTCTTCCCCACTAAATTTTTCTGAAACCCTTACAATCTATTTCTATATCTAGTATTCTGACTCTTTTTCCCAAAAATGACTACCTACTATAAAATGTTTCTGTGAAATATTTGCACCAACAACAAAAGAAGGCATCTATCGACCTTACCATAATTAATTTTCTATAACAATCTTGTTCTGCAAAAAAATGTTCTTGGCCTTAGCACTTTTAACTATTATTCTGTAAAAGTATATACAACTTAAGTCTGTGCAAAGTTTTTAATTTTTCAAGGCTGCTTCATTTGTGTTCATACGCTCCATTAGATAAGATAAATATAACTTCTAGTTTTGAAGAAGTTGAAGAAAATGTAGCTCCAAAGTGTCACACGGCTAAATCTTAGAACACATCTCATGGTTCCCAGCTCATTAAACAATATAGAAGTTAAATGCTCTGCTGTTTATGCCCCAATCTCTACCCAGCAGTACATTTTAGCTAGATACTCACCCTAGTTTGTAATTAAACATCAGTGAGGTGTTTTAATTAATCTCTTGTCATCTAAGAACGATCTCCACACCTTTTTTGTTTACATCTTCACTCTCCATAAAGCATGGTCCCTGGCACATCAGAGATACCCAATACATACTTATTGTGTGAATGGATGGATGATTTTCTTTTCATCAAATGGTATCTAATCTTTGTCCCTTCACCTAATTGTACTTCAAATATATCACCTGCAGTTCTTTGTTAAGCTTAGATAAGGCTGCTTGTACATATCTTTTTCTTTTAAAATTTTTTAATGTTTATTTATTGAGAGAGGGAGAGAGTGAGTGAGCAAGAAGGGGAGGGGCAGAGAGAGAGGGAGCCACAGAATCCAAAGCAGACTCCAGGCTCTGAGCTGTCAGCACAGAGCCCGATGCGGCCCTCGAACGCAGGAACCGTCAAATCATGACCTGAGCTGAAGTCAGATGCTTAACTGACTGAGGCACCCAGGCACCCCTGTTTCTTTCTATAGTGTGTATATTCTTAGTATCTATAGCGGTCAAGAACCTAGTACAAGCCTCTGCCCTGTGGTAGTATCCAATGAATTGTTGAGAAAGTGAAATTTGTCTCTATGTAGTCTAGGAAGCTGCTAGAACAATTTTTAAAGTGCTATGATCATTTATTAGACAGGCCAATCACACAGTAAAGATTTGATGAAATTCAGGACATCAAATCCTACATTTAGGACATTTTTCAAGTGAGTGAATAATGTTCTCTTAGTCTGGAGCCATGATGCATATTATAGGAGCCATAACCGCTGCCTGTCAATCTATGTGAGATCACAATCTTCCTTAAAAAGGGTCTTTCCTTAAGCCAGTATCACAAAGCAAGTAAATTAAAAAGTGAACATTCAGAATGTCCATTTGAACTCTGACATTTCTTGCCAATATGTTAATATTGCCTCTAATTGCTCTCAGTTGGGTACTGAATGCCCTAAAACAGATGGAGATTTGAGTGTTGTATGTATGAGTTCTACTTCTTGTTTTTATGTGCCCATCAAGTGCTTATACTTGAATATGAAAAACGCCAATAAATACAAAAGTTTGACCTGACGTTCCATACAAGTATAAGTTGCACTTGGTGAAACTAGAAAACTGAACATTTCACAAAGATTTCCTCCCCACCTCACACCTCAAAGGGAGAACTGACATTTTCAGTTCTTGCTTCTCAATCAGAAATAAAGTTCTCTCAATTTAGGAAGGGAAAACAGCAGTAATTCAGAGATATTTTAAAGGTCAGTAATATATGACATAGAAGTGAAGTCTGTGAAGAAAATCACTACTTTGAAAGGATAAAACTATCCACTCAACCTTCGAATACACTAATTACAATGATATCTTCCTAAAGAAAAAAATGTTAAGTCAGATACTTCTCAAAATAATAGCCTAGTTTCACTGAGATTCAATTTCACATAACCAGGAGGTTCTTAAATGTCATTCAAACCCCTACAGAAATGTATCAATAGTGATATAAAAAGAGACATTTCATTGATGATACGATTCAAATCTGAATTTCCTTATACCCAGGCTTTATTAAGGGTTAAATTTTGTCTCCTGTATATATCTGTTTTAATGGACCTTTGAATTGTTGTAAATATGTCTGTTTTAAGAGACAATTGGAGGTCATCCACTTCTATTAATTTCTCTATGGATTGCATTTGTTTTTACACCTGAAAAATAGCTGCCTGCCCCTTCCTTCACTAGTTTTTGATCACTTGCTTTTGATCTGTTTTTACTCTTAGTAGTCGTAAAAATAAGAAAAGTGCCTTAATAGTAAACTTTTATTGAAGACTTGGTTTAAGACCTGCCTGTAAATCATTACAATTTTGTTTTTTTGATTTTTCACTTATCACCTCCAGCTTCATTCTGATAATTAAAAATTGTTTTACTATAGTCATAAAAATTATAAATATGTCTAATATGAAAACTAACCACCCCCCTCCAATCTGCTTTAGCTCCTAAGGAAGTACTAAATGTATCCACCAGCCTAAACAAGAGGTTCAACCCACAAGAGTGGGTGTCTTAGTTCAGGTTGCTATGACAGAATACCATAAAGCTAGGTGACTTATAAATGACAGAAATCTATTTCTTACAGTTCTGGACACTGGAAGTCCAAGAAGAGGGTGCCAACATGGTTGAGTTCTGGTAAGAGCCCCTCCTGGGTTGCAGACTTATTGCTGTATCCACACAAGGTACAAAGCAGAGAGGAAAGTGGGCTCTCTTTTGACTATTTTAAGGGCACTAATCTCACTTATAAGGGCTCCACCTTCATGACCTCTCTGAATTCTAATCACTTTACAAAGTCCCCACCTCTAATGCATCACTTTGGGGGTGGGATTTCAACATATGAAATTTAGGGGCATATAACATTCAATCATAACATGAAATAATTGCTATATCAGGGAGGTTATTGAAAGGGATCAGAATATACCACCCCAAATATGTTACTTGGCATAAGGATTATCTTGAGCTGAAGGCAATTGAGAAGTAGCAGATACAGAAAGAATATTCTGCTCTCTCCCTTTCTGCCTAAAAGCAGAGCATATATTTCCTTTTATAAAGGTGTCATAACCTCCTACTTGGAGATGTGTTCCCCTTTCCAGGAAGAGGAAAACAACTCTTATCTGCATATCAAACCATATCAACAACCCTTATCTACCATACATTTCCTAGGCATCCTTCCCACAGTTTACTGCCCCTAGTAGGCCCATATCCCTTTTCCTTAGTCTAGTCACTTCTCTGCAATTTATCACCTTTTGTTAAAATGGTATATATGGTCCAGATCTAACTGTCTCTTTGTGTTTTCACTACTTTTTTTTGTGGGGCTGCATACACAGAAAATATTAATGTCCACAAAGAGACATATGCCTTTTCTCCTGTTAATCTGTTGTCATTTTAATTCACAGGCACCTCAAACTCTGATCCTAAAAGGGTAGAGGAAAGTTTTTCCATCCGAGCCATGTTTTTGACTTGTAGGAAAGAAACAAGCACTAAAACAAAATGGACTTCAGTAAAGACATATATGTCATATGAGAACTCATAGCTATGGCAGGGCAATGGTTAGTTGATTAATTCAAGAGTCCATTATACCATGAAGAATTTGGATTCTTTATCTCTCCCATACTGCCATCACCAGAATGTAGACACATGTCCTTAGGCTTGTCCTTTTAGAGTAGCAAGATGTCTGCAGTAGCTTCAAACATTACATCCTCACACAACAATATCCAAAAAGAGAGAATGAAGAGAGAACACATTCTCTTCCTTATATCCTTAAATAAGTAGGGTTAAAACTATCCCAGAAGCTATCCAACTGATTTCCCTTCACATCTCACTTGCCAAAATTCTGCCACATGCCCGTGCCAGAATGAATCACTTGGCAGGGGTATGGAATTACCATAATTGGCTTGGACTAATCACATTTCACCCCTGGAGCTGGGGAAGAAGCCAAATTCTCCTGATGCTCAACCTCCCTGGACAGAGCATGAACAAAACCAGTGAATGTTTGCCTGTAGACCACCAACCAGCACTGTCTGTCATGGTTTCTAATATTACCTTTTTTGTTCTACTCATGCATTCTTTTCTCTCTTACTTTCTTTATATACTTAAAATACTTATTTATTTTTCACAACCCCAAGTTTGCAGCACCAGCTTCAAGAGTTCCCACTAGACCACTTTGTGGCAAGTCTTATAAATAGGCTAACATTCAGTTCACAAAAGAAGCACTTACAAACACATTAAGAAATGCAATTGTCCATTAACCTTCCTAATCTTTGAAGATCAGCAACATAATTCACTCAAGATACCTGGGGTGGGAGGGGGGGAGGGTGCAGGAAGTAGCCACAACATCACTCAGCAGATTCTATTACTTTAGTTCTTCAGACTCAAAGATTTGTGGTACCTTATAAATTCCTCAAGATCAAAACTCTCTTCTCCCACAGTGATACATTATAGGCAGTTAATAAATAACTATTGGACAAATTAATAAATTAGTGTTATTCTTTTTGTGATTCTCTTTTATACTTTGACTAGATGAAGATTGCCTTGTGGAAGCTCATTAAATGTCCTATATCTATTTATGGTGTGACTTTCCTTCACTCCAGAGAATCTAGATTGATCCTGAAAATATGACCACTGACTGTATATTAGACTATACCACCCTATTTCACAAGACTTTGCAGATTTCTGTCATTGCTTGAAATATTTTGTTTGGAGATTATAATGATAACATTAGTTCTTCTAACATCACAGGGTTCGAAGGACTCTACTTCAGAACGTTCTTTAACATGTGCTGGTGTGGAAGGTCTTTCATGAGGTGGCCTTTGCCACACTCTAGGGTCATGTCATGGCAGTTGACAATTCTGCCAGCGTTCTGCCATTTAGTTTGCAATTTCCTTAGCATTCTCTACTTTATATATCTTTGATTCATTCGCCTGTACAGTTTCCTCTACCTAAAATGCCCTTTCCTACCTGGCCTACCTTTGGGACTTACCTTGAGATTCTGAAATGTTTAATATAAATACTCTTGAGTTACTTTATTCTTTAATTCAAATGGAATATTAATGGCAAATAATATATGTCTTTCAAATTCCAATGAACAAATTTATTGCCTACAGTTTTGGCACAAAATTTTAAAATTGCTCTGCCACCATAACCTTTCCATTCACAAAGAATTTCTCATTCCCTAGAATGTAAACACCTCAGGAGCAGTAACCTTGCTCTGTCCACTGATGTATTTCAAGTCCCTAGAACAGTGCCTGGCTCATAACACAGACACTCTATCATTTTCTTTGTTTGGTAAATGAATGTAATTATAGCTTCTATATCCATGCACATCTACATGAAAAGACCTTGCAGTCTTTTTCTTATCATTTTCTCTCATCCTGTTTCTTCTTTTTCTTCTTCATATTAAATTTTTCGTGCACTTATATATGCTGTGTTAAAAAAAATCAACTTCATCTCTTTTCACTTCCCAATCTGTTTTATATACCACAATTTCTACTTGCAAAAATATTTAAAGTTCCCATTCTACCAGTATGTCTTCATTGGAAACCAAAGCCTTCTATAATTTGGCCCAGTTTAATTCAGCTCTAATTCAACTTGGCTGCCTATTCATCATTTCTAAACAAATTTACTTTACACTTCCCAGCCTTATATCATCCATTCATACTCTTGACCTCCCAAAGAATGCTCACCTTTTCCTCTGTATATGTCCCCACCCATGGGCCCATAGGCATCTTACACAATTTTTATGTCCCACATGTATCTTACTTCTTCCAGGAGACTATCCCTGATTATTCCAATAGCTCCCCAAACAATAAGAGCAATTATGGTTTTAAAGCAAAGGAAAAAATAAAAGAATGTATGAATCCTTTCTACAGAGAGCTGTGCGTATATACATCTGCTCAATATCCTAAGGAGTCAAAAATGCTTTTAGTCTTCTGTGCCACTCACGAACCAGCTTACATCTTCGTGATATCAACCTATTTTCTCTGTAACTAAATTATAAATCCTTGGAGAGTATGAACCATGTTGTGAACATGTGTACATTTCCATATAAGTGCCATAATATCTTAATTAGAGCTCAAAATTTGTAGCTTATTGAAGTTCTTATAAACGATTTTCAATAAGATTAATGACAATTAAGCTTGTACATATTTTCTATTCATGCCATCTACTGCACAATTACTTATATATGTGTTCACAAATACACTTTAAAGAATCTCCAAATGATATTTAATTCCATTCCAATTTGGGAAGTTCCAAAAACTTAAATATATTTTTTGATAACACTTTGATTAGAAAGGAAGGAAAAAAAATGAAGAAATCCTCTGGAGAATTCTTTGCCTTAAGTGGTCCCTTATTCTTTCTTCTCCACGATTAGCCATATGTGTATGTCTGTGTCTGTGCATGTGTGTGTGCACGTGCTCAGTATGAAAACAAATGGATACATCTTTGAAGTCAAAATTGCAGTCAAATGCTTAAGTGCCAAAGTACAAAAATGTGATGAGGGCTAGAGAAGGGAATCAGAAAGAGAAAGGAGCTCTAAGAAGGAGAAAAGTAATTTCATGTCTTTAAGACTTTCACAGTAACATGTAAAGAAAATAGTATTTTTAAATCCCTAAATGGATTTAGTTTGTGTTATGAAATATTCCTCTCTAAAATAAACTAAAATCCTTTCTCTATTATAACTTGTTTCTACAATCTTGTCTTTGCTATTAAAAATACAAAATATTGTAGCTTTTTAATATACAACACCCAATTTGTAGAGAACTCATAGAATCAAAGATAAAGCGAATTTCAAAGGAATAGGTAACCATATTAGGTTTCTTCTGCAAGAATATACTTGTTTCACTCAGATTCTCCAGAGGAAATAAACACATTTAGAATATACAAAGAACCATTCATCATTTTGTTAAAAGTATGAATAATCCACTAGGGGGAAATGTGGGGAGAGAAACCCAAAAGCAATATGTGACTCTGGAATACAAAATTAGTTTGGACAAATTATTTGAAAACCTACTGTAAAAAAAAATAATCCTTTGCTCTCCATAGACTGAACAAAGTGGCACAGAGAGAAATGCACATTTTTGTCATCCAATAGAACTCTCCCCCTAGAATAACAGAATATATGAACTAACCTTTCAACAGGACAATTAATCATTTCTCAATCTGCATCATTCTCCAGCTTCTACAAAATACCTTCACATTTTTAAGCCTCTCTAAATGGATATATCATGGACTCAAAGATAAAATGAGACTTTCGAATGTCAAAAAGTCTCAGGTGCTACCCACAGAAACCATATAAATCACAAGAGTCAGCTATTTATTATTGGGTCACACACACGTATCAGCCACCGAAACAGCTTTTTTTTTTTTTTAATTTTTTTTCAACATCTTTTATTTATTTTTGGGACAGAGAGAGACAGAGCATGAATGGGGGAGGGGCAGAGAGAGAGGGAGACACAGAATCGGAACCAGGCTCCAGGCTCCGAGCCATCAGCCCAGAGCCCGACGCGGGGCTCGAACTCACGGACCGCAAGATCGTGACCTGGCTGAAGTCGGACGCTTAACCGACTGCGCCACCCAGGCGCCCCCTGAAACAGCTTTAAAATCCTTTCAGCTGTTGGGTTTAGCCTGTTTGTCTAGTCTGTGGAGCCATGTGGACTATATGGTATGGTATTTTTATCAGAAGCCCCAAAGTTTCTACACCTGAGGATCATCAAGTCTCTTGGAAACAGAAGTTTGATCCAAATTTAGCTAACTCAAGAGTAGATTGGGGGCTGCAACAGTTCTTGTGCCTTCAAATAAGAATTTGAAATCTTGATTCTTTCAGTATTTATACAACTGAGCTTACCATATATCCAGGCTAATTTGGCATGCCTGGACAAGAACTGGATTGGCCTCATAAAACTCGAGAAAATAAATTCTAGACCCACTCCTTCCCTTACATACCACAAGCCATACTTCTAATCCAAACCCCAATTACCTAACATTTGCTTTTTTATATAATGGTAGTTCGTAGTGTTTCTGTGATGAGCTATTTATGCAGATAGCCTTTAATTTTTTTAAACACATCTAACAACCAGTTACTATTGGCCAGGCATTACTCTAATTCACTTTACAGGTATTATTTCAACTGATCCTTATTACAGTTCTGTGAAGCGTGTGTTATTATTTTTTTCACGTTGAAGATAAGAATACTGGGACACAACAAAGTTTAATTAATAAGTTGCCCAGAGTCACATACTTTGTAAACAGGAAAGCTGAGGTTTGAATCCAGGCAGGCTGACTCCAAAGTGCATCACAACTAGTCAACTGATTTAAATGAACGTTCTTGACAAGGGCCCACCCTGTTCGGCCAACTCCACTATGGTCCAGCTAATGTTCACTGATGAGGATGAGGGACATTGGTGTCTTATAATGAATGTCTTCTTTGGAGACCCACGTCACTACACTACTTGTACCTTCCTTCTCTTGGCCATCCATGCTCTTTTCTGCACCATGAACTTTCTCTCATAAGGGTTTGTTAAAAGGCCATGTAAAACTGTAATTTGTTTGTAATTTCCTTACCTGACTCATTGTCTAATAGATCCTCCCTCTGCTAGCTGGAACATGACTTCTTGCCTGGTCCTACAGTGCCTGCAGGACTCCTTCTACCTAACGGAACTTCTGAACTTGGTCCTATATAGCCAATTTTGTCCTGAGTTAGTCACTGGCCATTCATATACTGTCCCTCCAAAAATATGGTTCTTTCCTTCTTCAAGTATTGCTCACGAGTCATCTTAACAGTACTTTTAAAAAAAAAAAATTCTTTAACGTTTATTTATTTTTGACACAGAGAAGAGTACGAGGAGGTAACAGAAAGAGAGAGAGAGAGAAAGAGAGAGGGAGACACAAAATCCTTAGCAGGCTCCAGGCTCTGAGCTGTCAGCACAGAGCCCGACACAGGATTCAAACTCGTGAACCACGAGATCATGACCTACGCCGGAAGTTGGACACTCAACCGACCGAGCCACCCAGGTGCCCCTAAACAGTGCTTTTAATCTAAGAAATCTTTGCATTTGTTTGCATGGCAATATATTTGTCATTACGCTGATACATTTTATACTTAGTAAGCTCTCAATAAATATGTGTGGATGCAAAAGAAGGGAGGGGGAAGTAATAGGAATGAGAAGAGGCAGAGGGCAAGAGAGGAAAAAAGACATAGAAAGAGTCACCCATTTAAGATCTTATTTAACAGGATAATCTTACAGGAAATTTCTACTGCTCTTACATTTTTAATGTAAATTTTAACCCCCCTAAAAGACAATTATGACCATTAACTCTTTAATTATATCTATGGCCAGCAGACAAAAATCCCAATATAAACTAGGCTAATACATGCACCACTACTGCCACCCATAAAAACTTTTATCTAATAACTGAATCCTATTTTAAAGCCCAATCTTTTAAGTAATGATTTATTTTTTATCATTTCTAGAAATGTTACTCCAGGGGGAAAATGAGACCCAAAAAGATAAATGTTAGCAATTAAATTAGAATCTTCTCTCTTATGCTAGATGGTGCATTTATAAAGCCACATAGAAAAATATGAATCATCTTTATGACAATTGTTACAAGAATCATTAGTACCAGTCTCGCATTAAGTAAGGAAATAAATTGCTTTGCTAAAAATTTAATCCAAGTATTCCTTTACATATTTGCTAAAGTGAACAACATTTTACATGCTAGAAGGGCAGCTAAGGATCCTAAACTTCTTGCAGCAAACAATTAATATGCTTTACTATTACAAAACATCTATGTGTTGACAGTATAATTAGACTGGATGTAGTGTAGAGGCTTGTTTCATTGTTTTGATTGATCTGACCTGTCAAATCAAGTCAAAACCATCAAATAATACTTGACATAGACAAACAGTCTCAGGCATGTGAATCCTGTTTCATAATCCATTACAATAGGGATTTTGAACAGTGTAAATAAGAGTAGAATAAAAGATAAAGACATTGTATATAGCAATAATAATAATTATAACAGGAGCTCCTCCTTTCCAAGCCCCATGACTTCTTGTCTTTGCAACTTTCAATTATACAAGAATTAAATTATCTTTGACATGTTCCTTATTCACATACTTTATTTTCCTTTTCTCTACAGCCAGCTGCTTTTTGGATATTTATCTAATAATTTCCATTGTGTCTGCTTTTGAAGAACAGTCAGATAAAAGAGACACAACACAAGCCAATCGGTTGTGCTCTTAGATATTTGCAAAATATTGAAAAAGGAAACACATACTTTAAAACTAGTTTTGGGGGGTTATAATGGAATTAATCCATCAACCTGATGGACCGCTCTTGCACCATGTATAATAGTAACTTCTATACACAAAAACATTTCTAAGTCTTGAAAAAAGTGTAAAGATGAACAAAAATTCATCATAGGATGATAAACTTTAAAAAAATTAAGTGTGCACAGTAATCTTTAATCTTCATATATTTTATTATAATCTAGTAATAAAATCAATGTTTGTATATAACACATATAAGAGAGAAATAGCAACTTTCTTCCAATTCTTCCTAGAAAAAAACATGGTTTTATTTCCTGCTGGAAAATATTCTCATCTCACTACCATTTCTGTATAACTGGCTCTTCAACCAGTCTGTTCCTGTTTAGTACAACCTCCACACTATCACTTTACAATCTCTTTACTAACATCTATCAATTCATGTCAGTCCTTTGTTTTAAAATATTAGCTAGCCCTCCATGCCTACAGAATAATTCAACTTCCCAGCCTTCTCTTAATTCATTAAACTCTTTCCTATCAGTTTTTCATTTGTTTGTTTTTTTTTGTTTTTCTGCTGGAATGTTCTTCGTTGCCTGGTAAACTTTTATGCATCCTACAAGGCCCAATATAAATGTTAATTCCTCTGTGAAATCATTATCTACTATTCAAAGAAGAGTGCGTTGCTTCCTCTGTTTTCAAAACAGACATTTATTCCTAAGTATTATACCATGCAAGTCGCGCCATGAATGATTGTTTACATATGAGGTCCTGTGGTACACTGACAAGAGCCAGCCATGTAGAGTCAGCCTTGTTAGTTCACAGGATTTTCACACCAGATGATGTATGTTAAGTACCCAGCCCGTTATATGTGCTTTGTTAAATGTGTAAATGATTTTTAAAACTTTCGCTTCTATTTTTGAGGTGATAATCTAAGAAGATACTTCAAATATAAAAAAAAAAATATTTTACTTTTAAGTAAAATGGAAAAAAGAATGCATAAAAGTGGTCATAAGAGGCTTGGTTTATTTACATGATCAAAGTTAATCTCTTCAAAGTAGGGACTCTATGCCCCATATACTGACTATAATGCCACAGAAATTAAAAGTAAATCGTGTCATCCCTAATGACTTTAAAATAGTTTTTTTTTTTCAATGCTAATCATGAGTCTTTCATTGGCAATCCCAAGACTTTTTAAAACATACTTTTGTTCAGATCCTACATTTTTAATTTGCTCTCTCATCTTTCTCAAGGCCTATGATTTTGAATAAAAGGCAGGATAAGCCATAAAGCTAATAAAATATGTTCATAGTTGGAGAAATACTAGTTATTTTAAGGAGAAACCCCCACAGGTGGCACATTTAAATGAGTAATAAAAAGAGTATAAAAAGAGGGATGAAACAGAGGATAGGAAAACCAACCCCCACCTTCCCCTCCACTAGTGATGAATAAATCACTAAACCCGAAATAAGCCTAAGATAAGAAACTCTAAAATAAATCATGTCCCTGAAATAAGTGGATTGAGGGGTTACATGCAGACATTACTACTAATTTAAATATTCAATATCTTTGGTTTCACAGATCCAGATTGTAAGATAATCTTTATGCAAATTCTTTGAATGCTTCTTTCCTGAACAATTTGGGAAGTTTCTAGTATAGAGAAAGGGAGTTGGGAGTGCAAATCTAACTTGCATGTGCAGGACAAATACAATATTTTTCCTATAAATTATATTTGGATTGGGGCCACATTATTAAGGCAACATCACTCAAAATAAATACCACAAAGCAGATTTTGTGTTTTGCAATGATTTTACACTGACTGAAAAGCTACAGATATTGGATCATAATCACTGAAACCCTTGGGAGAGCAGATGGATTCGTTATCTAAGCACACAAGCTAGACCAGCAGAACCGAAGAATCTTTCTGCTCATGTCTGTTAACAGGCCCTTGTTAAGTAGGTAAATTTTCTGTATTATTCACAATAAAATGTCCTAATAGACAGCATTATAAACAGGGACAAAACAGAAGCACACTTATATGTGTACATTCTCTATATATACAACATTTCAAATCTATGCCTTGCAAATCATTTTGAAAAAAAAAATCCGGCATTATAATTCCAGATGGCTGCTTAATTTTACCATGAAATTTATTTCAAAATCTTCAGACATTTTACCACTGATAAACTATATTGGCAAAGATATATGTGATTGATTAAAATTGATGTTTATAGCAGGTGGCCAAATTACACAAATCTGCTTTGCTGTGAAGCTGTATTAAAAACATGACTAGTGAAACTAATCTGCCATTTTAAGGAACCAGTTCAAGCCAATCCAGTAGTGGTTGCTTTTTTAAAAATTTTGACCAGGCCCTACCAATATGCTAATACCCATCTGGGACACAATCCATTAAAATAATCCAGAGATGCCAAATGCAATGATGACCAGACTCTTTCATTTGTTCCTCCCCAAGAAAGGCTCAAAACACTCTGAAAGAAGTTTCATTTTCCTTACCTATTTTCAGCACTGCATTATGTTGGAAACTTGTGAGCAAAATCTCATGCTGATCTCAGAAACTTCCAAGTCTTCTTATACTAGTATCTGTTACATTTTTGCCTAAGACAGGTGAATGCTTCCCCATATGTCATTTGCCACTCTAGTTTTCAGAACCCAACACTATTTAAAAAGATCGTATTATTGTAGACAATTATGGCCAGAAAATAATTGGCTCATGTTGCCCATCTCATATTTTGTAACAATGTTGATGGAGGTAAGACCGGAGACCGAGATATGTCACCTATATCTATCTGGCTAATAATATGCTGACATCAGCTTTGTATGAGCACAACCAAGTGGATCACTGTTAGAACTCATTACTAGAAATAAAATCATAATAAAATCAGAGCAAACAAAATAAATCAGTTTATATTCAAATTTTTTTAATGTTTATTTTTGAGAGAGAGTAAGAGGGGAGGAGGAGCAGAGAAAGAAGGAGACACATAATCTGAAGCAGAATCTGAGCTGTCAGCACAGAGCCCGATGTTGTGCTCAAGCAGGTGAACCCCGAGAATACGACCTGAACTAAAGGTGAATGCTTAACCCACTGAGTCACCTAGGCACCCCTAAATCAGTTTACATTTTTAAAGTCATAGATTTAACTTCAAGGAAATACTTACAAAATTTATATTTCTATCAGAAACCCTAATGAATTAACATTTTTGAAAGTTTTCAAAATATTGTCTCATGGAATTTTTAAAAACCTAATTAACAGGTGTATGAAGTGTGTATAACATTAACGTATGTTAATTATATGTTAGTATATATGTGTTAGTGTATATATGTGTATGTGTATATATATACATATGTACACACACATATACACATGTACATATACACACACACACACACACACACATATATATATATATATATATATACACATACACACATACATACATATATGACATTTTGGTTTTATCATTCTAGCCACCCTTGATATTGTCACAACTCTTGCTGGTATGATTTAAAGGTTTTTAATGTCACAGAGAAAAGGTGCTATTAGGCCTGAGAAAGATGGATTGGTTATAGCTCATAGGATACTGAACCACCACATTTATATCCGAGTACAAGATGTTTTGAAGTTTCTTTATCATTTATTTGACTAACTCCTTCCAATGTCTGTAGGCATAACTTCACATAAATTTAAATATGTACAATGTTGGGAAGGATTTTCTCTTTAAAGCTGAAAAGTTGTTTCAGTTCCCATCCGTCTTACTTGTAACATGGCTTGGTCTATCAAAAGAACGCTAACATTTCTGGTCACAAAGAGGGAAACACTCTATAGTCATGATTCCTCCCTAGTATCTACAGGATGAAGACTCAGATTTTCCATTGGGTATTGAAGGCTCTTCCTCATCCATTCATTCAATACTTAATGAGTACAATTGGGTCTGCCACTATGCAAGACTATAATACGTCCAGTTTTGTGGCTTTATTTTATACTTGGTTCATAAATACCCACCCTCCCCCCACCACACACACATGCACAACATTCAGATGGACTGACCTGTCCACTCCTCCTTCAATACACTCTATTCATTCCCATATTGCTGTCTTCCACATACTACTTCTGACAGGAGTAACACTGAGCCAAAGCAGAGACTCAGAATCCTCATTTTCAAGATGACTATAAGCTTCTAAGAGTAGAGACTGTCTTTGTTAAACTCTTAAAATCACCCTCTCAACAGTTCTCATTAATTCTCAATAACTACTCATGCAAGAATATGAATAATACACAGGGTTATAAGAAGTTAATGTAATATGTTGCATGTGTGTCTTTAAATGAGCTCTATGTAATAAACTATGGCATCACTACATGAAAATATTTTGAGGGTTTTATCCCTTTGAAATCTAATTAAAATAACTGCTCTGAAAAATTGCTAAATCCATAGATTCTCACTGTCCATGTTACTGAGATTATTGTTTAGTGAAAAGAAAAAAATATTATTTAAGGAACATTTTTTTAATTCTGAATTTGCTTAATGCTACGAGTAACTGTGTAATCTAGTGTCTCTAGTTTTAAACCAAATCATGTTTCTATGCAACGTTCAGTATTCTCATTGTCAAGTGGCCAAGAGATTAGTTTAGCTCAATATAGAATATCACACTTTGAAACCCAGAACAGCCAGCAGGATGTTGGGATGACCATTATTCTGCCAAAGGAAGTCACCTTCTCACTTCACTTAACCCAGCCTCAGAGGGCACACAATGGCCAGCGGCTCCGGGACTATTTCTCCACCTGTTAGCTTGTGTTCAATATTAGTGCCTCAGAAGGAAAGTAGAGTGAGCCAAGAGATTTGTACTCTTTAAAGTAAAAACCAGGAAAGATTAAGTGGATTGTAGGAATGAAGCAAAATATTTAAACTTAAACTCTTTAAATGACACTTGAATTTCGTTTCCTTTTCCTTTTATTTGAAGAGTAAACCATGATAGTTATGGAACAGGGCAAGAAGGAGGAAGAAAGGACAGGACCATCTTCTCCTCGGCCCTTTCTCCTAACAACTATTACAGGTACTTACTTAATGCAGACAGTCCCCATGGCAACCTTATTCAATGGTGTATAGCTCTTTATGACAAAGCCTCTTACATCATCCAACTGCAAGATTTAAAACTTGATATAAAATATGCTCCAGAGGCAATGTGGAGTGGGTTTGAAGAAAATAGGTTCCATTGTAAAAAGGATCCATACGGTTTTAGGTTTAAGCCATCAATAGAACTCTTCTCACATTTCAGTAGGACTTTCTGCCTTTCCAAATTTCTGCCAAAAACTAACCTACAGTGTTAGAAGTCAGGATGGCACTTACCCTTACCCTTAATAGAGAAGTGACAGTAGACACTTCTACTTCTAGACAGTAACTGAATAGAGGGTTTGAGGGTGCTACATTTCTTGATTTGGGTGTTTGTTACACTGGTATATTCACTTTGTTTGAATTCATCAATCTTTCCACTATTCATTTGTATAATCATATATATATGTATATGTGTATATATATATATGTGTGTGTGTATATATATGTAAATATATATATATATACATATATATATGTTTTCTAAAAATAATAAGATAAAATTTACTGCTAAGTTAAAAACTCAACACTTTCCTTACTGTCACATGACTTAGAGCCTTCTTCTCATTTTATCTGCAATATAGAAATGGCCATTAGTCCCGAGAAGAAAAGAAAATGTTTCAACAACTTGAAAATTAATAAGGAAAATAAGGTGGGGTGCCTGGGTGGCTCAGCTGGTTGAGTGTTGGACATTGCCTCAGGTCATGATCTCACGGTTTGTGAGTTTGAGCTCCACATCGGGGTCTGTGCTGACAGCTGGGAGTCTGGAGTCTGCTTCGGATTCCATGTCACCCTCTCTCTGACCTTCCCCCACTTGCACTGTCTCCCTCTCTCTTGAGAATAAACATTTAAAAAAATACAAAATAAGGACTTTCTCTATCCTCGTATTACAAACGAAGCATATCATCTAATATAATAAATATGTAGTGTTGTGAATCTATTTTTCTTTAAACTACCAGAATAGAATTATAACATCCCAGCATCTAACACTCTTCTCCAAGGAAAGAACTCAGCTGCAGATATTATAGACCATTTCAGTGGGGACTATTTCATTCTCTAATCCACCTCCTTGAAAGTTAGCAAGAACAAGTGATTAGCATCCATGATCCCCTGCAACGCTAGCCTTGCCGGATTGGAAGAAGGTTATAAGGCAACAATTTCAACAGTAGGATTCCAGCCGAGCAGCCTAGAGAATAGAAGTGTCGTTCACATCTCCTTGCAGACTCCTGAGCACTACCAAAGTGCGTTGACAGTGTTCTCTTTAAAATTATCAGCTTTCACTGCTATTTTCTACAGAAAAAAATTCTAGTTGAAGATAAATCTACCTTGTCCACAACAAGGGAGGGAAATATTTATTATTAGGCTATCAGCATAAGAGAAATGACCCATGGCAGCCATTTGTGGAGCTGTGCCTGGTGGGCTGACAACTCACACTGCCCTCACTGTCCTCTCTCCAAATGGTAAAGCAAGACAGAAGGAAAGCAGATTCTGTGTAGTATTCTCAGCATTTGAAATATAGAAGCACCCAAGCTGCTTTACGAGGGTAGAAATAAAACACATTTTGTTACCTAGGACTGTTGTAGTTACAAGTAACATAAACATGCAAGTCATGGTGTCTTGTGAAGCATGAAGGGGGGTAATATGTAGGCTCAAGAGACTGAACATTCAGAAGACCCCAGATCCAGTGGCTCAAATCACATCAATAAAGACGATCTCTCTTTTTATATCAGGTATGCTTTTCTCTGGTTTTATGCAGTCAAAACTGTCTTAGGGAGTAGCAAGGGGGCTGCTTGTAGTTCCAGCCTGTTTTCCACCTTCAATAACAACAGTGGAAAGAGCTCCTCCTTTGAATAATTGAATAGTTCTGAAAAGTGCGAATCACCCCCTTCCCTTTCCTGTCCCTACGGTGCACTGTAGGCACGGGAATTGAATAAATTCATTGCCTATGCTTGGATCACAGCCACATCTGGATCTAGGTTAGTGGTCATCCCTTTCAAAATATAAGCCCTAAAAGGGGGAGCAGGATAGTTTTCAAAAGGGAGGGGTGTGGTAAAAACAATTCAAGAGAATAAAGGTGATGGGTTCTAGGTAAGCAAAAGCAGCAGATATCCAGTAGCAGACATATTCAGATAAGCATTTTAAAATACAATGTCAACTTCCTTGGACACTGGAAAAAACACAGGTATGCCAATTGACAAATTAGGTCATCACACCTATGTTTAAAGTCCTGTACCAGTCTGAATTGATGTTCCTGGTTCACCTGGTCCAGAATATTCTCTGACAAAGACACTAGTCTGCTTCTCCAAGAAGCTTCCTCTGAAGACAAAGTCCCATCCTACCTACTCAAGAACCTTCAACTCACCCCCAAATCTCTCATTCAACTCAAAAGAAAAGACATGATCCGGGTATATAAGTTTACACTCTAAACAAAACTAAGAAAGGAAATCTATGTATCATTTCAAAGGGATAAACTCATTTTCCTCCTCCCAGGGGTCTATTCATTAAAGGGCTAGAATGACATGATACTAGCATGGGCTATTGACAACCTGCTCTAGTACTATATTACAAAGAGCCTTGGAAAAAGCACAATCTTTGAAAGTGGATCTAAAAATAGCCTACCAATTAGATGCTTTCCATAGAGCCTATAAAAGGAAGACTGTGGTCTCCCTTTCACAAGAGATTTTTAAGAACCAGGAGTGATGTTTTTAGGTTAGAATGCTATTGAGCTTAGAGTCAGGAAAATAGACTGTCTAAGCCTTTCAGCCTATGATTCAGAAACAGTCAAACTACTCAATGATGGGATAATCTACAAACCAATTGTTGTATGAGACACTCAGGAACAGACTAAGTAAGAAACTTAAAGACAAATTATAGGGTAAAGTCCTGGACTGCTGGAAGATGGAGTCTTTTATACAATTTTACCTGTTGTTCTTGCTGTTTTACTAGTGCTATATGGTAGACTCTCTTTGGGAAAAAAAAAATAACATTCAGTACCAACTATTGTGAAAATAAAATGCCCCATAAAATCTGTATGATGGTGTCCTTATTTCTTTAGAGATCAGAACAGTTTAAGCTTTTAGGCTTTTGTGTGGTTTTCTAACATTAACTTTTCCCCTTTACGGCTGTTTCATGAAGATCTAGGCTTTTTTCTTTCTCTTAAAGGTTACATTTTTTGTATTTGTCTTTCTGCCAAACTTCTGTTGATTTCCACGTTTCCACTGTTACTTGTCAATGTTATAAGGTAATTTTTAGACTTAACTGATTTTCTGTTTCTCAGATTGTTGTTAGACTTGGTTTCCCTTTTTTTAGAGAACAAAACCTAAATTAAGTTTTTTTTTTCTCCTTACATTCAAAAAGACGTGGCAAAATTTCCAGCCCAGCAAATGTCATTAGAAGATTTAAACTATTTAATTCTTTTACTATTAGCTAATATTTTAATTTCCTACTTCATCGATTTGGGTCACTTTGTAAGTTTTGTTCAAATTACATTGTCACTAAATTTTACAGTGTAAAATACTACTATATTTATGCATCATTGCTCCCATAAGACCTTATTACTTCCTCTGTGTTATCTCTTACCAACAGTGTTGTGATTATTGCTCACTTGATTTCCCAACTGTTCTGTAAACACTTTGAGGGTAGACACTGTGTCCAACGTCTACACTGTGGAATACTAAACTTTTAACATAATTCCCAATATATAGTAGTACATGCTCAATGAATGCAGTATGCTTTAAAGGAATAAATTAGGGCATTAACAAATGGTTTTAGTGTTTGCCATAAAGTAGAACCTCAATCATGTGTATAGCAAATGGACATAGAATGGTGTTTTCTATATATGGAATCCATATTCAGTTACTAGTGTATAATATATTGTAGATGACATAAAGGAATAGTAATGATGTACCCCATCAAGAATTTTAGAAGAGGAAAAGATTGCCACCTGAGAATAACTATAAGCTAACACATAACTGATTTAAGCAAAGTGATGAGAGTTAACCAAAGAGAGAATAACTCCAAAGTTGACAGTCTTTGGACTCCAAAGTTGACCGGTTCTGACAGTCACTTTATTGAAGGTGTTACTACATATACCAAAAAAAAAACAATGGGTCCATCAGATACGAGGATTGTTAGGACTCTAATCCTAGAAAAATAAATGTCTCAGAGATAAATACTGGAAGTGCACATCTAGGCATTGTTTAGGAAGGGATTTAGGGCCCAAAGATGTGACCTATACAGTTTTCATAACAGGTATATCCATATTGTGCTGATGGGTATACCAGGTTCTGTTTGCCAGATGCCATTAAACATCACATTACATAACTAACTCTCTAGTCAGTCAAGTAGGTGCTTAAGTCTCTGGTTGTGTACTAGGATATGGTATCCAGAGAGCCCAACATGGGTACAGGAATTGAACGGCAGTGTTTGAAAACAAAATTAGTCACTTAAGAGGCAGCATCCAAGGGAAAGGTCGATAAGAGTGTCGAGACATTTGACTGAAACATCAATACAAAGTGATTCACCAGAAAGGGGGAGCTGGAAAGAGGCATAGGATGGAAAGAGTAGAACAAGATGAGAGAAAACAGGTTCAAAGAGGAATTCAGGAAGAGAGCTGAGAGCAGGGTATCTAAAAGAACATCTTTAGCTGGAGAATGTTGGGACTTTCCAACAGATGTCTGCAGTTTCACATGGCAGGGAAAGCTTCCATCTTTCCAGAGTCTTCAATAATGAATAATGAACACTCTGTAAAATGTGGCCTTAAGGAATCTAATTTTATATGCATTCCCTGTGTTTGGTCAAAGTGAGTTAGCTCCTTGAGACTAATCTCCTGATGTGTGATGGATCAAGAATTCTGCCTGAAAGGCTGAAGGACAGACCTGATGATGGTGATGAATGCACGAAGGGAACTGCTGCCCTCTGGGTCAATAGCCTGTTGAACAGCCATCTCCAAGCTCAAGTCTCGGGGTCGTCTTCTTTTTACCATGAGAATGTAATCTAATTTTCGAAGCTGGTAATGAAGGTTGTATTGTTAACATACCAAATATGTATTTCAAATTGACTCTTCAGTCAAGCCTCTCAATATTCTTTTTTCATCATCTCTACTTCTTTCTTCTCTCCTCCACCTTAAAATGATCAGGGGTCTGCCTAAAACAGAGACAGTGTTGACTGAAGCAAGTGTAGACACATCTTGAGGGACTATTGGCTATGTGTCTTATTGCTCTGTTCTTATTTCTGCACTAGTTTCTTCTCCCATTGAAACTTCTGTTCAGTGCTAGCTGCACATGTCACCATGCTTCCACATAGAAGGCACTGGGAAAAAAATCGGATGTATTGTAATATGCCCACTGCCACTTTAAATCTTGAACACAAAGGGCTGACATGAGGAACGCAGTGAGAGATCTAGGGTTTCTGTCACAAGAAAGGCAAGGACTTGTTAGAAAAAGAATAAATTCAATTGCTATACCTATAGGCTTTCCTAATCTGGAACTGATGCCCTAGGAATGCCCCAATGTGAAATAAAATCTAGATCAGAAGTATTTTTTTGCCAGTGTAGAGAATATTTCCTAAACTTTGGTTAGGTGATACAGCCTTGAAGTTCCAGTTGATAAATGAGTTAGGCTACAAGTGGGAATTTTCCTCCTTGGTTTTTCTCACCTTAGAAAACAGAAGCTAAAAATAAACTGCAGTGCTGTGTTCAAAGAGTAACTATGGTTTGGTTCTAAATTAGGATGATTCAGAGATAACTTTGGTGAATAGAATTCAGCGTAGTGTTCTGATTTCTTAATATTGTTTCCCAAAGAAGAAGTAGGTAAACAGTTAAGACAATACCGCCATATACACACTTTGACTGAATTATGAGGAAATAAGCCACAAAGAATTATGCGCCCTATCTGAATGCACACAAAACTCACCCAAATTCCTCCATGCTCTTCCTGGATGTAGCAATATTGGGGAAGGAGAATTAGTCATCAGGAGCAGCCACACTGACAAGTCTTATTAGAGGAGGTTCCTTTCACAAGTTCTGAGCGCCTATCATATAACTGCATTAGTGCCAGTGGTAGTACATCCACATCTTCTCTTCCAAGACACTTTGAAAGCTAACCTTCTTCTTACTCAGTCAGGAAATACTGTGACCTAGAAGACTGAACCATGGTCCAGAAAGAGCCTTTATATACCAACACAATGTATCAAGAGGAAAGGGTTGTCTCAAGCAGGAGGGTATTCCTGAGAAAGGGTAAGAATGAATAAGTAGGCATTCAGTAGACACTTTTTTTTTCCTTTTTTAATAATTTGTGTAAGGAATGTTTAATTGGGTTGATGCCTGCAGTTAGGCCAGGGAACACTTGATTAAGTGTTTACAAATTCATGAGCAATCCAAGAAATCCTTCTGTAGGAAAAAGTATCTGTCAGTTAAACTCCAGTAACCCACTCAGGTCCAACTCAACCAGTCCAAAGGAGAAAAACATCAAAGTGTGATTTCCTGCACTTGAAGTATTTGTAAGAACTTTTGATGGGGGGGGGGGGGGAGGGGGAGGGACCAAAACAAGATCAATGTAAACTATTCAGTAACTAAGCTTTTTGCTTTGGAATCTTAAACTCTTCAAACAAAATATGGTGAAAAAACAAAACAAAACAGTGTTTCAAATGATTAACAAAAGATAAATAGATATTCTTATTTGTACAAATGACATGCAAGAAGAGAAGGCATAAAAGCTAAGATAAAACAGATAGCTTATCTTTCCTCTAAAAAAAAAAAAAACAAAACATTTTTTTTATTCCCCTGCTTAATGGGAAAGAAGCTTCAGAGGAGACATCATATTTACATGTTCATGTAGATGAATATTTTTTCAATGTTCTTTATGCAATGTAGGTCTCATGTAAACATTTTTCAGAAATGTGGTATAATTTTTCTTATTTTTATAACGTAAGCTCTATTTCTAAAAATACTACCTAAAAGTGGAATACAATCTTGGAATTCTAGAAAATTACTTGTTGCTGACTTGATAGAGAAAAAAAATCCTCAATTTCAATGCAATTATACATTCACAAACTCTTCAAACATGAGATTATAATATATAGGAATCTCACTCTAATCTTTCAATTTAGAAGATCGTTTCCACAACATAGAAGCTTAAAAATCCCACCTCTGCCATCAATCCCCTTAGCTTATTTCTTCTGTTCTATTAATGCCTACTAACGGACATATACATTTAATCAGAATTGTGGACATCAGTCAAAACCTTTAAAACAATTGGGGTGCCTGGGGGACTCAGTCAGTGAAGCACCACACTCTTAATCCTGGCTGAGGTCATGATCTGGTGCTTGGTGAGATTGTGCACCACAACAGGCTCACACGGAGCCTGCTTGGGATTCTCTCTCCCTCTCTCTGCCCCTCCCCCAGCACACACACACACACTGCACACTCTCTTTCTCAAAATAAACAAACATTAAAAAAAAATCTTTAAAATCTGTCTCTTGGGGCGCCTGGGTGGCTCAGTCGGTTAAGCATCCGACTTTGGCTCAGGTCACGATCTCACAGTTCATGAGATCGAGCCCCGTGTTGGGCTCTGTGCTGACAGCTAGGAGCCTGGAGCCTGCTTTGGATTCTGTGTCTCCCTCTCTCTCTCTGCCCCTCCCCCACCCAAGCTCTGTCTCTCTGCCTCTCAAAAATAAAGAAACGTAATAAAAAAAAAATGTAATCTCTCTCAAAATAAATAAACACTAAAAAAAACTTTAAAAATTAAAAGAAATTAAGACACATGTGCTTTTCTGCTTGATCATTTCAATCCTTTGTATTTATGGTCAGTCTTTTCTGTTACATTTGTTGTTTATTTCAATCTGCCTCAATATCAATATGAATCTCGGTTATTTCTATTACTTTTTTAAAAATATAAAAGTTTCGGGGTGCCTGGGTGGCTCAGTCGGTTAAGAGTCTGGCTCTTGGTTTCGGCTCAGGTCATGATCTCACGGTATGTGGGTTCGGGCTGGTGTCGGGCTCCATGCTGACAGCGTAAAGCCTGCTTGGGATTCTCTCTCTCCCATTCTCTCTGCCCCTCCCCCACTCACTCTCTCGGTCTCTCTCTCAAAAATAAAGAAATAAAAAACTTAAAAAAATATATATAAAAGTTTCACACACACTTTTCTAGTGGAAAAGTCATTCAATAACTCTGAGTTAATATTTATTGCCATATTACAGATGATATAACTGAAACTAATTAAGTATTTTGCCCAACATATGGCTCCATCTCCTTGATTTCAAAGTATTGCTAATGTGTTTGGGATTCTCAAGCAAAACGATAAACATTTGAATGCTTTTAAAATGTAAAATGCATTATTCATCTTTTTAAGTTAAAATAACTGTTAAGGGGCGCCTGGGTGGCTCAGTGGGTTAAGCGTTCAACTTTGGGTCAGGTCATGATCTCATGGTTTGTGAGTTCAAGCCCCGCATCAGGCTCTGTGCTGACAGCTCAGAGCTTGGAGCCTGTTTCAGATTGTGTGTCTCCCTCTGTCTCTGCTCCTCCCCTACTCATGCTGTCTCTCTCTCTCTCTCTCTCTCTCTCTCTCCTTCAAAAATAAATAAAAACATTAAAAAATATATAAAATAACTGTTAAAATTTCCCTTGTCTCAAAAACTATGTTCCCCTGTAAGTATCATCTCCATTTGCTATGTATTTCTTCTTTACCACTCCCCCTCACTTTTCTCATCTTTTTTTACCTTTCTTTTCATCATGATTTATACTTTCCTTCACCTTCTGTAATGCTCTATTTTCAAAAACTCATCTTTATCTATTCCGATCTGTCCTTTTTACATGAGCATCCTTCATCCCACATGCCAAATTTCTTCCCAATACAATTTATAGACATCATCACTTGGTTAGATTTGACCCTACTTGTCACAACTGCCTTTAAATGCATTTTTTAAAAGAGGCCACACACAATATTCATGGGGTAGTGCTCTGTCACCAAGATAAAACAGTTACAGTGCAGAACATCTTTAAGTCTGGTGTTTGCAGTTTATGTTCGTGCAGTGCTGTGTACACATTACCGAAAATCAATAGGAAGTTAATGGAAAGCAAATACCATAGGGAGAATCAGGCACCACACATAATGTACTTATAGAGCAAGAGAGAAAACATTTCAAGCAAATGGATAAAAACAAGTTTGGAAAGTTGAAGAAAAAAATGCATCCGTTGTTTTATACGAGGCTTACCTTTAGGGAATCTATAACTTGGCGTGAGGTTCAATATGCTTTCACTTTCTCATACTATACAAAATGTCTGTTTGGAACACCTTGAGGGAAACACCCAGATTAAGATGATTCCCCAGGGTGTGCTTAGGAGATTTATGTACCTTCTTATTTTCAAAATTATAAGAAATGAACTCTCAAAACTTTGAGTATCTCGCAAATGATAGATGGAATGAGCAGCTAAAATAGAAAGCGCCACGCTCAAAGCTGCTCCAGCCACTGACACCTCTGTCCAGAGAGGTAGACTAATTCCAGCTTTCAGAATATTCTACTGACCAAAGTACTTCTCTTTAGAACATCAAGATTTGGGTTCTAATAGAAAAATTCAATTTCTAATTATAACACAAATTATTCTTGAGCATTTTCTGAGCACTTCGTATATACATGAAGCATTACATATGACATTACATGTGTCATATGGCATTACATATTTCAATCATTCATTCGGTGATTTATAAAAAGAAGATTGTGTAGCATGGTGGTTAAGCTCTGGAGTCAGAGCTTGATTCGTAACTTACTTTTGCCCTCTGCTATAAAAGTCTGACATATACGGTGGTGTGAGAACTTAAAAACAATATGTAAAGTATTGAATCAATTATTCTCTGTATAATATAGAGACAATAACTTAATCTAATGTTGTTATTCCTACTAGATAGTGTATATCAAGTTTCCTGTTGTTGCTGTAACAAATTATCACTGATTTCATCACTTAAAACCATACACATTTATTATCTTACAGTTCTGGAGGTCAGAAGTTGGAAATGGGTTTCACTGGGCTAAAATCAAGGTGTCAGTAGGGCTGCATTCCATCTGGAGGCTCTATAAGAGAGTCCATTTTCACAAGTCCTTTGCCAACTTTTAGAGGCCACCTGGAGTCCTTGGCTCATGGCCCCTCTCCATCTTCATAGCCAATGACAGACTAGCAAATTTTTCACATCAAAGCACTCTGACTCCGATCCTTCTGCCTTCTTCCTCCACGTTTAAGAACCTTTGTGATTACACAGCACCCACCTTGAAAATTTCAAATAATTTCCGTATTCTAAAGTTAGTTGATTAGTAGGCTTAATTCTAGATGCAACCTCTTTCTCTCTTGCCATGAAATTATGCCAACATAATTTATTCACAGATTTGAGGATTAGCAGGTGAATATCACTGGGGGGGGGGGGGCTATTACTCTGCTTACCATATACTGAGAAACAATATTATTTATTCTACTAATTATACCATTTTTTAAAGTTAGAAATAATAAGAAAAGATTGACATTTATTATAAATGTATTATATACATTTATATACATATACATATATACATTATATGTATATATACATGTATATACATTAATACATATATATACATGTATTATAAATCCCTTTTCAAAATAACCCAATGATATTAGGTAATACAAAGTCAACTATCTGTATGTGTATTTTTCATTAAACCAAACATATTTGATCAATATATTTATAAACAAAAATTCCTGCAAATAATAACTGAATCCAATTTTAAATTACAGAAATGTAGAAATTTATGATGGTAGATAAATTTTCACTAAAAAATTCAATTTTTTAATAATTTTAAGAAGCAAGGTGTTAGGTTATTTGTTTATAGGAATTTTTAATCACCCTTTAAGATTAAAACCCAGTGCTAGAAGCTAAAGGAGATACAAAAGGCATGAAAGAACTACACCTCTGGGAACGCTCTGTCTGATCTGTAAGAGAAGACATTTATTTCTCAAACCAGTAAGTAACATGTACATCAGTTCATGTTTAAGTTCATGAAGTCTTTCAGAAGTGCTTCCAGAATGAGATCAATGTGTGGTAGAGTTTTCAGAGATAAGGTACAATTTTTGAGCAGGGTTACCCAACAATTTTGACTCACTGTTTTCTCTTAAAACTGGTAAATATTACGGACTCCTTTTTCTTGCCCAATCCCCACCTCCAAAATACACTTGCAATTATGTATATAATTTCTAAGTTCTCACGACTCCTTGAAGCCTATACACAAACTCCGAAGGTCCTTGGCTTTGGCAAAAGAAAGTTCTACTCTGCTGGAGAAGTAAGCGGGACTAGATATGATTCAACAGGACTAGATTGGTTGAAAACAAGAATGGATTTCTAAAGATAAGGAAAGAGCCAAAAATGGCCAAGCACCTCCTCCTGCAATATGGCACATAATTCATGCTTAAAATCTGGTTAGTTCTCCCACCTTCTTTCTTCTTCCAATGCATGATGTTTAGGAGAGAAGTCTGAGCTATGTCAGTTGTGCAGAAGAAAAAAGTCTTACTTATAACAGTGTAAGGAAATAGATATAACCAGCATTATGTCTATTTGATAGTCAAGGCCTTTCCATTTACAATGGTAGATTTCTAAGGCAGGATAAGTCTGCATTCATAACTTGCTTCTGACAAAGCTAGATAATGTGTATTATTTCTGCATTTTAAGTCACAAGACTAATGCTTATTTCAAGAAGAAAATTAATGTCAAAGGCATAAAAAAATTCAGAGACTTATGCCCATACACTTTAAGATTTCTGCCACTTCTATGTTATAAGTAATTATAAAGTGATTTTTTTTTGTAATCCACAGGCCCATTGGAACATGTCTGGCACTTTAGCATCTGGCTTAGAAAATATATACAAGAACACTTTATTTTAGTTCCTCAAAAAATCATTTGGTGTCATGCAGACCTAGTCAAGTTCCTTCTCTTAATGTTTCTTCTGAATAGCACTCATCTCAATAACAATGAATAAATATTGAATCATTAATTATGTAAGATCTTCCTTTTTTCATCCCCACAGGAATATGAGCTCCACAAGGAAAGAGCAGTGTCTGCCTTTGTTTCTGCTATGTATTCAGTGCCTTATGCACTTATACTGCTCAATGAAAAAAATAAGTGATGAACTTAACTCTCTGTCCTTGAGATTCATTCCAGATTGATTCTGCATGGATTACCTCATTTTACTAAAAGCTACTTCCAGTCTTCTCTAATTTTTTGCTTTTCTTGTATTTTACTTCTGTACCCTCTCCAGCTCTACGTACTGGTACTTTTTTTTTTTTTTAACGTTTATTTACTTTTTTTTTTTTGAGACAGAGAGAGACAGAGCATGAACAAGGGAGGGTCAGAGAGAGGGAGACACAGAATCCGAAACAGGCTCCATGCTCTGAGCTGTCAGCACAGAGCCCGACGCGGGGCTCGAACTCACAGACCGCGAGATCATGACCTGAGCCGAAGTCGGCGGCCCAACCAACTGAGCCACCCAGGCGCCCGCGTACTGGTACTTCTTAAACTTCCTACACAGAAGTTTTTTGTTTGTTTGTTTGTTGGTTGGTTTTTGGGTGTTTTGTTTTGTTTTGTTTTGTTTTGTTTTGTTTGGAGAGGGGTTTGTATTTTTTTTTTAAACTTGGCTCAAATATAATCCTCTTTTTCTCAGAAATTATAGAATCTGTGGCACCTGGGTGGCTCAGTCAGTTGATTATCTGACTCTTGATTTGGGCTCAGGTCATGATCTCCTGGGCTCCATGCTGACAGCACAGAGCCTGCTCAGGATTCTCTCTCTCCCTCTCTCTCTGCCCTTCTTCCACTCATACTCGCTCTCAGTCTGTATCTCAAAATAAATAAATAAACTTTAAAAAAAGAAATTATAGAATCTGATAGATTCCTGCACAATCAGGTTCTGACTGGAACTTAGCTTCCTTCTTCTGCAAACTGCCCAGAAGATGGCATATCATTTACGCAACTTCTACTCTTAGGGTGGATGTGAGATAACACGTCTGACAGCTTATACCAAAATTATTACTGAAAAAAAGTTGAATATTTTATTAGTTGGAACTCCTGTGTTATTGGCACTATAAACTAAATTTAGCTAGAGTAAGCAAGGGAGAGAAAAAGAGAGAGAATGTATTATAAAGATACAGCCACATTTCATTAATGCCTAAGGACAGAAATGTAGGTTGACTTTAGAAAAGTGGAAGACATCAAAAAAACAGAAAATTCCCTCTCTTCTCCCCTCTGTTTCTTACTAAGCACCAACTTCATCTATTCATTTTTCACTGAAGGCCTCAGAGATACAGTGAATGAAGAGGTCCATCCTACAGCGTCCTAAGAATACATTATATCCCTTCAAGTGGTTTCTTTGTTTCCAACTTGAGTTTTTAGAGCCCAGATTTAAAATCCCAGGAAAATAATGCCAGTTTGGTCCTCTTGATTCAGATGTGCCAACATGGCTGTCATGGACCCATTGGTGGAGGCAGTCAGATAGGAAGGAACAGGCTTCATTATAAGGAGGTAAATATGTGAGATGAGACAGCACTCTAAAATGTCTGCAAATATATGGGCTCTGCACACTGACTGGGTGGAACCTGCTTGGAAGTTTCCCTCTCACTCCCACTGCCCCTCCTCTGCTCACACCCTGTCTCTCTCAAACTAAATAAATAAACTTAAAAAAACAGTGTCTGCAAATATAAAATAAATATTCACCAATCTAGCAGAATATAGAATTTAATAATTATCAGGTCTCTAGCTTAGAGATTAATTCATTCATGTACATCAAAGTGAGAGAAAAAACACTAAATGTGAAGATTAGTAACTTTTACTATATAAGACTGTAAGTTTTATAAACAAGGAAATATAACTGAAACAAAAAGGGCAAGAGCAAACTAGTAAGTATTAACAAATAAATGATACTCTCCCCGCCCCGAGGAAAAAAAAAGACTATATTATGAAGGAACTCCTACAAATTAGATAGAAGGCCTGCACCTGGCTGGCTCAGTGGGTAGAGCACATGAGTCTTGATCTTGGGATTGTGAGTTTGAGCCTCATGTTGGGTGTGAAACCTACTTAAAAATTTTTTCGAAAAATAGCAGGTCCTAGCAAAGACTTTTTTTTTTAATCAAGAATATGTTCCAAGATTCTTAATTCACAGTAATTATCATCACAATTGTTACAATGGAATCGATCTCTGAAAGTAAAACTGATCAAAATCAACACATTATTCATGGGGGTGATTCATGTGACTATCAGTACTTGTCAGTAAAGTTTTGGAAACCCCAAGTCGGATGACTACTCAGCAAGACTGCGATGTGACTAAGACAAAGAGAGCTATACAATTATCAGTAAAGAAAAAGGATTCATCAAGCACAGTATGTCAGCATGCAGCAAAGGAAAAGGAGACTGAGGGCCAGGGTCACAGGGAGTCCCCAGCATTGTCCAGGGAAGAGGATTCCTAGTCAGCTGACATGAACTTTCTCACCTGCATAAGAACTGGTGCCCTAAGATTGACTGGGTAGCCACAATAGCATTTCATCTTCATAGCAGTTAACATCATTTCAGAACAAGCATACTCTAATCCTTGACAAACTGCTCAGGTCTCTTTGGAGAAGGCTACATTTTGCTGGTCAGAGTTTCAGGGTAGAGAAAGTTGCACCCAGAGAGATATTCAGTAATCTTCACAGGATCCCCCCCTTCCCTCAAGTCTTGTGCAGAGTCTTGGTGGGTCCTTACCCGTGAGGAAATGGTACAACCCAAAGGGATTTGAGGGGAAAAGTCTCTAAGTTCTCACAGGGCTAGGAATAGTTCTTCCCTCCCAAGCCACAGTGGAAAATAGGACATTGGATAGAATACGCATAGTGGGTTTTCCATTCTAGTGTGACAAAATTAGCTTCTCTGATCCCACCTACCAAAAATTAAACTCAAGACCTAAAAGACACAATTTGTTGCCAAGTAACAAAGTTCAGAAACATTTATGGTAATACAAAAATGTCCAGCACTCAACAAAGTAAAATTCACAAAATCAGTTCTCCAAAAGTAAAAGGAACAGAAAAATAGACTCAAATGAGGAGAAAACTTGATCAAAACCGACCCCAAATTATGAAGATGATAGAATTTGTAAACAAGGACATTACAACAGTTATTACAACTGTGATAGGTCCCACATGTTCAAGAAATTACAGGAAATACTGAGCATTTTAAACAGAGACATGAGTAATATGAACAACTAAACCAAACTGGAGATGAAGACTATAGTGTACAAATAATCCTCAACCCTTACCTCAAATGACACATAAAAATTAACTTGAAATAAAACAACCCAAAGTGTAAAAGTTAAGACTATAAAACTTCTAGGATAAAACAAAAGAAAGTCTTTGTGAATTTGTAGCACTATTTTTACCACTTCTGTGCACTATTTTTAGGTAGTACACAAAAAACTAGAACATAAAAAAATTGACATTTGTACTTCATCAAGATTAAAAATGACTGCCCTTTGGGAGACCTTTACAAAAACTAAAAGGTAAGCCACAGACTAGGAGAAAACACTCAGAATACACATATCTAACAAAGAACTTGCTTCCAGAATATATAAAGACATCTTACAACTCAATAATAAGAAAAATAACAAAATTATAAATGGGCAAAATATTTGAATTGATGCTTTACAAGTATATAAATATATATATATATATATACACATTTATATATTCAAATGCCAATATATTCAATGCATTTGAAAAATTACTGATCAACAGGAAATGCAACTTAAAACCAGCAGGAATGGAAAATTCTACACCATTTGGAAAATATTTGGGGAGTTTCTTAAAAGGTGAAATATGCACTTGACATTTGAATCATTCGTTCCATTGTAAGTATTTACCCCTGAGAATGAATAACAAACATTTCTAAAACCCACCATGGTGACAGGTAAACAAATTATGGCATATTCATGGATTATTACTCAGCAGTGAAACAGAACCAACTACTGATACATGTACCGCATGCATGCTTTCAGAAATACTACCTAGTGAAATTAAACCAGATGCTAACAAGTCGACTGATACGAAATTCTAGAATAGTCAAAACTAATTTATACTGATGGAAAGCAAATCAGTGTTTGGGGCAAAAGGGTAAGTAGATGTATTGATTGCAAAAAGTCACAATGTTAGTTTTTGGATGAAGGAAATATTCTATATTTGGGGTTTTGTGGAGGTTACAATATACACATTTGCTAAAATTCATCATATTATACACCGAATTATTGAAAAATGGATGCATTTGTGTATATAAATTAATACATTCAATTTTTTTCTTTTTCTTGAAAGAGATGACATCTGTACCATAGAAATGGATAACAGTTTTCCCACTGCTCAAGATTTCGAAAGAAAAAAAAAAGTGGATAGCAAGGTCAGAATAAGAAGTGGTAAACTTCTGGGAATGGGTAAGAGTGAAATTATTTGTATCCCAAGTAAGTGGACCAAAAAAGGCAACGACTGTGAAGAGTTTTCTCAACAATTCTTCTTCACTTCACTGACGGTGAAGATGATAACACTTTCTGTGGATATTAGCCACCTTTTCCTCCTGCCATTCAAGCTTGATCAATGTACTCAGGAGCAAAGTAGTCAAGCATCAGGGATAGAAGGCTATGCATGGGTTTAAAAACATGGTCTTACTTTCAACAAGACTATTCTGGCTACCATTATTGCTAACTACCTAGCACGCCATGTGACTTCCTTTCATGCTGTGACTTCCTTTTGTGACCTCATACCCAAGGGGATCAACCAGCCAGGATGACCACCCCACTCCTTCATGGAAGAGGAAGCAACATGTTTCACAAGAATAAACACAGTAGATACAGACATGCCTTTGCTGTTTGTGCTGCTTTGTGAGCGCCACTACCCAAAGGTTAATGGAATTTCTCATTCTCTATCATGATATCTACAAAACTTTGCTTCTGACCAAAGAACACATTTACCAGCAAAGAATGGGGAAAATGTTTACACCCATGGAACTTATTGATCTTATCCCTGCAAGTTTCTTTGCCTGCTTCAACAGTGAAACACCCTATTAAACACCCAGTTAGGGTGCATGCTAATAACACCTTGACCAACTAAGTACTGTCCTATAAGAGTTTGCGTATGTTTTCAACCACCAACCAATATTATACTATTTTTCTCATAACTAGAAGACATGGATCAAAGAACCAAGAAATGGGCATGGGAGTGACTCTTCCCACTCTTATCTGTAGGGACCCAGTCACAAAACCCTTTCTTCCCATTTCCTATCATTGGCTCTAGTGGACCTAACACAGATTCCACTGAACTTTAAGTTTAAACTAACCTCTGTTACTTTCAACTCTTCACGCCACTAAGCCAATAGGCAAAGAACAGTTTGCTGTACTAACTGGAGTGATTTATCCTGATTATCAAAGCTAAATAGAGTTGCTGTTATAAATGAAGGCAAAGAGGATTCAAGTAATCCTTTCGGTTGCATCTTACTACTCATGGGTCCAGTGGAAAAGGTTAAGAAAAGAACGGAGCAACCCAAATAAACAGGGCAACTAATAACTTCAGCCCTTTGAAAATGAAATTTTGCATCCACCCATCAGGTAAAGAACCATGACCAGCTAAGATGCTTACTCAGGGCAAATGGAATGGGTAGTGAGAGAAGGAAATTATAAACACCAGCTATGGCTTCTTATTCACTTGCAGAAATAAGGCATGTAGAAACTAAGCCTAGTTCCTTTTCTGCCTTATGACATAATATATTTGCATATATTAATCAGTTTGTTTTCCAACCTTCTTCTTCTAATATAAGGTGCAACAGTAGAGATTAACCGTGAAGTTCACACTATAAATTGTAAGAGGTCAAAGGAGAATTCAAACCAAGTTTGAAAAAACAGACATGACTCAGGGATACAGTGATTCAGGGAATTTTGTTTACTCTTTTGAGGAAAGGATGAGCTGTGCTGGGGTTGAGTGGCTATTATTTTTTAAGGTAAAATATGGGTAGAAGGGCATAAGTGGATGCAGAGGTGAACTAAACCAGATTTGTGTTCAGTTTGGCATCACTCCTTCTCCCATTTGCTATGGACTGAACATTTATGTCTACCCAAAATTTATACCTTGAAATCCTAATCTGCAATATGATAGTATTTAAAGATAGGACCTTTGGTAAAGAATTGAGATTAGATTAGGTTATGAGAGTGGGGCTCTTATAAAAAAGTTCAGAGACATAGATCTGTCTCTTTTTCGTGTAAGGATAGAGCATGGAGATGGCCATCTGTAAACCAGGAAAATCTCACCCACCAGGACTTTCCAGCCTCCAAAACTGTGAGAAATCAGTGTTTGTTGTTTGAATCACCAGTCTATGGTATTTTTTGTTATAGCAGCCCTAACTAAGACAACATTTTATCTTCCAGTCTGCTTCAAGGAAGAACCTAAATGTCCATTTCCCAGACCCCTTTTAACTGGATGGTTCTAGGTCAGTCTGCAAATGACAAACAAGCATTAAAGTAGCAGAGAATAAAGTAGCACTCCTTTCTGGTAGCAATTAAAGAAACATGAGCAGATAGACATGAGATTCTGTGGGTGATGACTTCCACACCATCCACTTTGGGTGCCTGAGGAAACAGAAACATTAGTAGCCACGTTTTGGAGAATGTTAAGATTCACAGTAACATCCAGATGAACTCTTGAGACTCCTCTCTACGTCTACTGGCCCCTGCAACCAGCAGGTTGGCTTCCTTTACCTTCTCTCCTCAGCCCTAACAATGGTTATGCCTGGAATTCCTGGGTCAAACTTCTATCTGTTTGAAAATCTAGAGAATTCTGATCTTCTGACTGAAATCTACCAATACAGGAAAATACCACAAGTTTGAGAAGTACAAAAAAAATGCCTGAGAAACAATCCTTTAGAAAATTAAAACACAAAGAAACAAACAACAAATACTATCCTCTGATGAGGACATAGATCAAGGTTTTTGCTATGTAAGGATCTACTAAAAGGGCTACTTAAAGGGGAAATAGAAGGGCTATTTTTTTTTTAATGTTTATTTTTCCCCCTTTCTCTTTATTTATTTATTTTTTAATTTACATCCCAGTTAGTTAGCATGTAGTGCAACAATGATTTCAGGAGTAGATTCCTTAAAGCTCCTTACCCATTTAGCTCATCCCCCCTCCCTCAATCCCTCCAGTAACCCTCTGTTTGTTCTCCATATTTAAGAGTCTCTTATGTTTTGTCCTCCTCCCTGTTTTATATTATTTTTGCTTTCCTTACCTTACGTTCATCTGTTTTATATCTTGAAGTCCTCATATGAGTGAAGTCATATGATATTTGTCTCTGACTAATTTTGCTTAGCATAATACCTTCTAGTTTCATCCACATTGTTGCAAATGGCAAGATTTCATTCTTTGTGACTGCTGAGTAATACTCCATTGTGTATATATATATACCACATCTTCTTCATCCATTCATCTGCTGATGGACATTTGGTTTCTTTCCATACTTTGCCTATTGTCAATAGTGCTGCTATAAACATTGGGGTGCATGTGTCCCTTCAAAACAGCATACCTGTATCCCTTGGATAAATACCTAGTAGTGCAGTTGCTGGGTCATAGGGTAGTTCTATTTTTAATTTTTTGAGGAAACTCCATACTGTTTCCCAGAGTGGCTGTACCAGTTTGCATTCCCACCAGCAGTGCAAAGGAGATCCTCTTTGTCCGCATCCTCAAGAAGATATTTGCAAACAACATATCAGATAAAAGGTTAGTATCCAAAATCTATAAAGAACTTATCAAACTCAACACCCAAAAAACAAATAATCCAGTGAAGAAATGGGCAAAAGACATAAATAGACACTCCTCCAAAGAAGACGTCCAGATGGCCAACCGACCCATGAAAAAGTGCTCCACATCACTCATCATCAGGGAAATAGAAGGGCTATTCTTATCTCAATTTACCGTAAGAAATTATTCAAAAACACGTTACCTGGTTATAGGAATTGGAGGAAAAGTAGTTCACTACATGAGCATGAACTCAATGCTTTAATCAAATGAGTAAACCATCATTTTGGTTCTTACTCTCAAAGCAGGATCTCAAGGCAGATCTCTCACTCAGATTTTAGTTCATCTCAGCAAATCCATTACCAGTAGGCTCATGTTATTACATAGAGCCTACCACACTTAATAACAATAGAACTGAAATATTTTGTAAATTATGCGTCATTTTAGATGATTGGAAATATGACATTGGGGCACCTGGGTGGCCCGGCCGGTTAAGTGTTCAATTCTTGGTTTTGCTCAGGTCATGATCTCATGGTTCGTGGGTTCAAGCCCTGTGTTGGGCTCTGTGCTGGCAATGGGGAGCCGCTTGGGGTTCTCTCTCTCTCCCTTTCTCACACCCGTCCCCTCCTTGTGCTCTCTTTCTCTCTCAAAATAAATAAATAAACTTAAAAAAAAGAGAAAATATGACATTAAATATCAGTGGGCATTAAATGATGAACGAGTTAGTGCTAGAGGAAAACAAATTCCAGTTTCCTGCTCCAAGAAACATTTCATGCCCATGACTAAAATTTAGGGTTTTGTTTCCAAGTTAATCACAAAACTTATGCTGATTTAGAGATCTTTATGCATTCAACAGTTAAGGAAAACACCTATGTGAGCAACCTGAATAAAATCTCACTTCTAAGTATGAAAAAGTTCAAAATGAAGCTATGTTTGTGATTTTATGTTCAGCTTTAAAAAGATTACTCTCAGTGAATAGAAAATACTTGTTGTTGTCAAAAGAAACGTTATGGTCCATTAATGCTCCTGGTGAGAGCATTTAAATATTTCATTGTTATAGAGAATCCATCATTCAAATCACTGAATATTTATTCCCCTTTCATGTGTTAAAAACAAGGTTAAATTACAGAAGTTATTCATTAAAGATCTATTTAGCCTATAAGAAGCAAATGAAGCTTTTCCAACTACAAATAATCCTGGCCTCTTGCTCCATTTTTAGCATGCTAGCAAATGACAGACTGCTATGTGACGAGCTAGACAGCTATAGTGAACCCAATGTGCTTTTGGCACAAAGTCAAACAGTGTTCTATCAGGCAACGCTACTGCCTACTCTCTAACGTGACACCTAATTCTATCCATAACATCACATTCAGGTTCCAGATAAGTTTCACTATTGACATGTTCCTCTTAGCATCAAGTGACAAGAGAATGTGTCCAGTAAAAAGTTTTGAACTTCACACACACCGGAAGCATGACAACCTCATCTGTGTTCAACTGAGCATTTTGGTCAACTGATAAAAATGTAACAAGTGACAACCAGTTGTAGAAGTTGATTCTAAGGCAAGTGCAAAGGGCAGAATACCTCAAATGGCTCTAGAACATATTACAATCCATCTGAAACAATGCATCAACAAGTAGGAGAGCCAGAGAGTGATAATAGCACAGCAGCTATTTTTGATCCTGATAGAGCAGAGGAGAAGAGGCAAGTTTGAGAATGACTGAATAAGCTATAATCCGCAAATGATCTCTAAAGTAGCAGCGTTTTCTAAAGGAAAGACATTGGTACAGAAATTTTACCTGGACGTTTTCAGGCAATATTGTTTCATTTCATGAAAATGTAACGTGACTTATGAGAAAAAATGCTAATCTCCATTTGCTGACACCTACCAGATACCAGACCTTGTATCACGGCCTTTATTTCTTTAACATATTTAATTCCAGTGACAAAAACCTCAAGATAGCCATTATTATCTTCATGTTTTAGGAAAAGTTAGTGTCAGGAACTAAGCGACTTGCCCAAGATCACAGAGCTAGCAAGTGGAGGAGACAACATTTGATCCCAAATTTATGTCTCAAAGTCCAAGCTTCTTTCCTATTAATGAAATGTTTGAATTCTATATCAAATGCTTTTGTACATATACAAACAAACATGTATACAGACCGATGAATACAAATATCTTTAGAGTATTGTCATATACAATTTCTTGGGCATCTTGAAAACTGTAATAGGCACTATAAGGGGCAAAAGCTATACTGACCATATTTCTGCTTATCCTACTCACTATTTTGAAAGAGTGAAAAATCATAGAATCATGAAAAAAAATGGAAATACATTTAAGAGAAAAAGCGTTGTTAGTATAGGCTAAGAATATGTAAATGATTTTATTTAATTTCCTGAGATTGATTTTCCTAATACTCAAAACAATCTTCCTAGGGAAGGTTAAGTATTAAATATTTTTTATAAGATATAGAAATAAATCATGAGGATTCCTTTTGAGGAGAAAGCATCAGCACTCAGTGAAATTTTGGATATCTCAGAGAAAATTCAAAAATGCTCTCACGTTATTTGCCATAAAATAAGCAGCTTTGGGGATGCTGCAGAAGGTAGATTAGCAGGATGTACAAACTAGCCAAAATGATGCAGACACTAGAGGCCGATTTCCTAGAGAAAAAAGCTAAAAATACACTTATGCCTCAAAGAAAGTTCTGGAGATCGGCATTTACTCTATTATGGTTTTCCTCTAGTTTGAAAATAAGAATGGAATCCTCTTCAACTTATTGAGACTGATGATTCAATCACAACACTCCATCTGACTACCCTCAGAAGTTCTCTTCAGCTGTCCTCAGTTATGTTTTGGTATTATTTCCTTCTTTGCTTTGAGTCAACTTAGTAGGAGGTTTAGAATATCTAGAATGTGTGTCCCTGGTAGCTCAAGAGAAAAGCCAGGTGAATAAAAGCATTTGTATCTTTAGGTGACAAAAGAGCAAAGAAAGATCTTTTTCTAATTAGCTGTGCAAACTTCAGCTCAGTGCTTTGTTTGTGCCTCACTTCCCTCCACTATAAAATAAGGGCATAGGCTGGATGGCATTTTCAAATGTATCAGTTCTAATTTCTACAATCTTGTATATGAAGCTGTTAACTGTGGCTAACTCCAAGGAGTGGACCCTGGAACTATCACCTTCCTTGTTCTATGCCTTTATTACAATTCTTGTTGCCTTATTTTTAAATAATGATACGTATTACTTTCATTAACATCAACATTGATTTTTTAATCCATTATTTTGTGATAACTGACACAATCATTCTATTACCCTCAGGGCATACCATGGCAAATATCCACTAAGGGTCCTCTAGAAATAATCCTGAGTCCACACACTTGAATCCCTAGCCGAGCAGCCTCCTGTCCTCCTTTTACACTCAGAGGGGATTGATTTCATTGGCGCTTTCAGTAAATAAATACCCCATTCTTTTCCATCTTTTCCTTTCTCTCCCAACTTATTTTACATATTCCAACAACTGACTTCACTGGGCCCCTCACACTATCTGACCAAACTCAGTGTGATTTGGCCCTCTGAAAAGAAAGCCTTTGCCATTTCCCTTTTGATCGTTTTAAGAGTATGTCAACCTCTCAATATCACTCTCGTTCTAGCAAGAATAAGTCTGGTCACCACTGCCAGGTAGTTATCAAATTTCTCTGGCTTTGTGATAAGCGTTTGGGATTTCAACTAACTGAGGGAGGCTCCCTGAGACTGTCGCTGCAGGTGGATTCCCTGAGTTATCTGCATCTGCCCCACATCTCCCTGCATCAGTGGAGCGAAGGCCCCGACAGCTAGATTATAATGTTGCCTTTGTGTCACAGGGAAAACTTGTCTATTTCTCTGTCAAATGTAAATTTACTAGGTCTGGCATCCACCAGGTAGTTTTGAGGAAAGAATGCTTTGGAGTGGATCAGGTTCGAGTTTCGAAGCCAGTTCTTTTTGTTTTCTTTTGTTCTTAAACAAGTAATTTAAACCATTTCCTTAAAAAAAAAAAAAAAAAAAAAAAAAAAAAAAAAAAAGGATCGCTTTCCAAGTCCAAAAAGATGAGTTCGGCAACTTTCCTTCCATTGGTTTCCATGTTGATAACTGACAGTATAGATTCTGTTTACCCAGCTATGAAATTTTGAAGAATAACTCAGGATTCGGGTACATAACCCACAGAGTATCAGGCTCCAGTTCCCTCCCAGTATTGTAAGTAGAATAATTTCATCTCACTTAGCTGGTGAGATTTAACGTTTCAAATAAAAGAGCGACTAGGGCACTGGAAAAGGAGACCCGTTACCTCTTATTTTCCCTCCGTTCACTCTCCAGTTCTCTTCCAAGAGCTAATGTTACTGTTTTACTCCCAGGTACCTACCACCACTGCCTACCTGCTCTTGAAAATTGACTTCACTTTGCACAGTATCACAAGCGCAACATTTAGAATCACATTTCCCACCAACCAATTATAAGAGGTTGTTCTCCAAAGTAAGAGTTGTTTTATGTATTCGGTTCCTGAGGATGTAGGAACAAATTACCGTACACTTAGTGGCCTAAAACAATGGAATATCTTCTCTCACAGCGCTGAAGGCCACAAGTCTGAAATCAAGGTGTCAGCAGGCAGCATTCTCTCCAAAGCCCTCAGGGGAGTATCCACCCTTGCCTCTTCCACTGGCTGGTGGCTCTAAACATTTTCTTGGATCAAAATGGCACCACTCTAATTGTTGCCTCCATGATCATATTATCTCCTCTTCTGTATGTCTTTTCAGTGTGTCTGTATCAAGTCTCCTTCTGCCTCTAGCTTATACAGTGATTAGGACTTTTGTGATGGTATTTAGGCCCCGCTAGATAATCCAGGGAAATCTCTTCATCTCAAGATCCTTAATTTAGTCACCTCCACAAAGACCCCTTTTGTCAAATAAAGTAACATTGACAAATTCCGGGGATTAGGAATTGAGATCTTTCAGTGACCATTATCCAATGTGCTACACTCAGCCATAGAAGGTCTGGGTCATAAGTAATCTTACTTCTTTGAATCTTTAGAAGAAACAGTTTCTTATTTCTCTCAATGAAGAGTTGATATCAAACATCTCTGTGTCCATTTATAGAATATCAGCCTACATTGTCCCTTATCAATTCTGAGTATTTGTCCCAAGACAGGGCACTGTCCCTAAACTTTCCCTACTTTAGACTGATTTTTCTACCTCCTTCCTATGTCTTCTACACATCCTATCCTCTGAAAAGCAATACTTTTTCATTAATAAAAATATTTATTATAGTAAATGCTACCTTTATCTCCCCATGTTCCTTCCTTCATCATGTACTTCTTTAGTCCCCATAATGCTCCAAGATCTGTAACAGCCACTGACTTTTAATCTCAAAGTCTTTTATCCTTAATTTACTTAGGAATCCTAGAGACTTGTATGAAAACATTTTTGTAGGCTGTTTTGCCAGTCAAGTCTTCAAAATAGATTGTAGGTGTGGAGAGGTATAACCAAGCCTCTGAGAGTAAAGGACTACCAGACTTCCCCTGTTGACATCCCAAAATTTCAAGTACCTTTTTGAGACACTCACTACATCCCCAGAGGTAATGTCAGTAAAATTCAAAGCTAGCCAGGATGCCAGTGAGTAACTAAAGGTAGAATGGGATAGTTTACCTGAAGGGTCTCTTCACCAAAGGAAGGTGCCACTATCAACAATCTACCATGGGGAATGGTTTCTTAAGGAAACTAAGTACTCACAGTCCAGAAGAAAATCTGTCTAACCTGGAGATCCAAAAATCGGCTCAAAGGAATTACCAGATGAGCAGGAGGTCCCATTGACAAGGTAGTTAGGCAGGGAGATAGGTGAAGGGAATCTTACTATAGAGAAGCCAGTATGTTGTCAGAAATTTTCCTGTGCTTATTTTTCTAATTATAAACTTAAGGTATATGTGTGGAAAATTTGGAAATTGCAGTAATGTGTTTCAGAAGACTTACTAAAGTCATTCATAGTTTCTATCACCCAGACAAAACCATAATTAATGTTTTACTATCTTCCCCATTAAGTCCTTTTATAAAATGCATGTTTATTATAACATAGAAGATACTTTATTATTTTGCACCCAACTTTATTTTTGTTCATTGTTGCATGGAGACCATTTCCCAATTTTATTAGGTATTCTTTGCAAACGTGATTTCAATGAGTGCATAATTATCCCATCATGTAACTTTACCTGAGCATTCTTTATTGTTGGATACTTGTTTCAGATTCTATGCTATATAAATAATGTTGTAGCAAATGTCTTAGTGCATAATCCTTTATATGGATCATTGATTATTACTATAGCAGAAGTTCCTAAATATAAAAATACTAGGTCAAGAAAATTAACACTTTAAAACTCCTGACACATAGTAATAAAATATTTCGTATAGTTTCTGGCATATAGAAAGTACTGATTAATGCTAGTGAGTGTTTAATAATAACTTCTCGTTCAAAAATATTACAGCAATTTATATTCTTGTTGCCATTCCCCCTTTAACTACAATTTTGTTAGAAACACATTTCTGAATCTCCTTTGAAATTTGGAGATGAATTCCAAGTTCTGGCCACCCACCAATACCAACTACCTACTCCCAGATTCTGTATTGGTTTCAGGTGTAACACTTGGTATATTTCAATCTCTCTAAACAAGTTTCAGAAATATTCAGGCAACCCCTGTGTAAAACTGATCCATTAGAGCCATGCTATATAGAGTATACATTTTCTGAACTCTGGGTTTCAAGAAAAGAACTAAACACCTAGAACTCAACAGATGGCACAGATATCTACACCCAAATGGGAAGTGTTCTGTGTGGTTTGATATCCCCTAAGGAATAACTTTCTATGTTATCCAAGCCTTGTCCACTGAGAAACTACCAAGGTAAATTTTCTATTTCATAATGCACTTAGCATATTGTCACTATGAACATTTGCTCCTCTCTCCCTGATTTTGAAAGGTACTTTTGGTTTAATACATGGAGTTGTGTTATAGTTGCTTGCTTTTGAACATGGGAATGATTTATAAGGGTTTCTTACAAGTGTGTGCTGTGCAATCTGAAAGGGCTGACCTTTCATCAGTCTTAAAATTGGGAAGGAATTAGCTCATTAAAAGGCAATCTCATATCCCTTATTCAGCTGTCATGAAGTTCAACTTGAAATACAATGCATTTTAAGCCTAAGCATGTATTCTATCCAAGTATGGATTTGTTATTATACCATGCTATTATAATGGTAGTTAAATGTGTTTTGTGTAATTCTATGAAATGTCATCCTAATGTTTCTTATAGTAGCAAGGATTCAGCTATACTGTAAGAAAATAACGTCCTCTTATGAATTTCTCTCATTTGATCACTAAATCTACATGTGGCCATTATCCAAGTCTCTCAGCTCCACTATTACAAGTGAATTCTACTGTATAACATCATGATCTACACACATTACATCAGTTGGAACAATCATTTCAGTTTAAAGGTCAGGGGTGGAGTTTCTGCCCATAAGCACGTAATTCTTCACAGCACAAACCACGTGTTCAGCATTAGATTCAAGAACTAAGAACTCTGTTTAGGCAGGAAACACATCTTATTCAACTTTATAAGTGCTTAGCATGGTGCACATAATAGAGGTTATTTTTCTAAAAGGAAGGGAAAGAGGGCAGGAAGTTAAAGAAAAAGGGAGGGAAGGTAGGAAGGGAGAGAGAGAAGAAGGAAGTCAGGGAGGGAAGAAGAAAAGGAAAAAGGAAGGACAGAGATTGAAGTAAAACACAAAATGCAACAATTTACTTGAGTCTCCTGCTCACCTGTTTCTGGCCACCTTTGGTGTTACAATTATTTATGCTGATTCATGAGCATTGTCATACATGATCTTGATTTACTCACTTGGCTTACATGTCTTTTATTGCTGATTTTGCCTTTGTAATACAACCTTACTAGTTTGTTAGGCTGTGATTTCTGGGCCCAATTACTACCCCTAGTCTGTGTTCAAGTGGCTTTCTTTCTTTATTCCAGGATCTTCCCTGTGCACCATTTGTTTGGTTTGAAATTTTCTAACCCGGACCTTGGTAAAATTCCCTTGAGCTGAATATTAATGTCACAAAAATTCTGGCTGGTCCAGCTATTCTAAGAGAATCTATATCTAAATTTTCCTAGAACTCTAAGTTTTTAAATGCTCTGAAAGTAAGTATAAATATCTTCAAGACTTTGCAGCAGCAGCCAACAGACCTCAAAAAGTACCCTTATGAGCAGTTTGGGAAGGACGTTTAGATCTCCACAAAGAATAATTAGCATAAAGGTAATTGAATATGGACACCCAAACATAAGCTCAAGGCTCTCGGTGTTTCTCTCTTCCTCCCTCCGCCCTCCCTCTCTCTCTCACACAAGCACACATCAACAAGTGTTTGAGTGTTATTCCTTAGACTTAGGTACTCCATCTGTGATGATGGTAGAAAGAATATAAACTTATATTTCAAATATGAGCTCTAATATCTACAATTGTGTGATACTAGGGTGCCATTTTTATTTTTTACTTTTTAAAACTTACATCCAAATTAGTTAGCATCTAGTGCAACAGTGATTTCAGGAGTAGATTCCTTAGTGCCCCTTACCCATTTACCCCATCCCCCCTCCCACTACCCCTCCAGTAACCCTCAGTTTGTTCTCCATATTTATGAGTCTCTTCTGTTTTGTCCCCCTCCCTGTTTTTATATTATTTTTGCTTCCCTTCCCTTATGTTCATGTTTTGTATCTTAAAGTCCTCATATGAGTGAATTCATATGATTTTTGTCTTTCTCTGACTAATTTCACTTAGTATAATACCCTCCAGTTCCATCCACATAGTTGCAAATGGCAAGATTTCATTCTTTTTGATTGCTGAGTAATTGAAGGTCATAAAATGGGATCCAAAGCAAGAAGCAACATTACTTCCAGGATTTGGAAGTATACAAAGGCCAAAGATCAGAATGAACTGAATAGTTGATTAAAAGTTCAGGGATAAAACAGACACTCAGATTATTGGAACAGAATAGAGAACCCAGAAATGGACCCACAAACACATGGCCACCTAATCTTTGACAAAGCAGGAAAGAATATCCAATGGAATAAAGACAGTCTCTTCAGCAAGTGGTGCTGGGAAAACTGGACAGAATGAACCTGGACCACTTTCTTACACCATACACAAAAAAAACTCAAAATGGATGAAAAACCTAAATGTAAGACAGGAAGCCATCAAAAACCACGAGGAGAAAGCTTTGATCTTGGCCACAGCAACTTCTTACTCAACAAGTTACTCTGGAGAGAGGTAAGGGAAACAAAAGCAAAAATGAACTACTGAGACCTCATCAAAATAAAAAGTTTCTGTACAATAAAGGAAACAATCAGCAAAACTAAAAGGCAAGCAATGGAATGGGAGAAGATATTTGCAAATAACATATCAGATAAAGGGTTAGTATCCAAAATCTATAAAGAACTTATCCAATTCAACACCCAAAAACAAATAATCCAGTGAAGAAATGAGCAAAAGATACGAATAGACACTTCTCCAAAGAAGACTTCCAGATGGCCACCCGACACACAAAAAAATGCTCCATATCACTCATCATCAGGGAAATACAGATCAAAACCACAATGAGATATCACTTCACACCTGTCAGAACGGCTAACATTAACAACTCAGGCAACAACAGATGTTGGCGAGGATGCGGAGAAAGAGGATCTCTTTTGCACTGCTGGTGGGAATGCAAGCTGGTGCAGCCACTCTGGGAAACAGTATGGAAGTTCCTCAAAAAATTAAAAATAGAACTACCCTACAACCCAGCAGTTGCACTACTAGGCATTAATCCAAAGGATACAGGTGTGCTGTTTCGAAGGGACACATGCACCCCCATGTTTATAGCAGCACTATCAACAATAGCCAAAGTATGGAAAGAGCCCATGGATGAATGGATAAAGAAGATGTGATATGTATACACACACACACACACACACACACACACACACACACACACTGGAGTATTACTTGGCAATCAAAAGGAATGAAGTCTTGCCATTTACAACTACGTGGATGGAACTGGAGGGTATCATGCTAAGCGAAATTAGTCAGAGAAAGACAAATATCATATGACTTCACTCATATGAGGACTTTAAGATACAAAACAGATGAACATAAGGGAAGGGAAGCAAAAATAATATAAAAACAGGGAGGGGGACAAAACAGAAGAGACTCATAAATATGGAGAACAAACTGAGGGTTACTGGAGGGGTAGTGGGAGGGGGGATGGGGTAAATGGGTAAGGGGCACTAAGGAATCTACTCCTGAAATCATTGTTGCACTAGATGCTAACTAATTTGGATGTAAGTTAAAAATAAATAAACAAATAATAAAATGAAAAATTCAGGGATAAGATGATCATGAAATTAAAACAAGTTGGATTCCATAAGTAAACTCCTAAACATTTCCTGCTCTGGCATGCCTGAGACAAACCGAGCAGTATGAAGCAAGTGAATCAAGACCAAAATATAATAAACAAGCTATTGTGACAAGAGTAAAAAGCATGTACTAACCAAAAATGACCTATTTCCTACATGGATTGGCATAATACTTCCATTTATAGACCCTCAGTATGCTGCAGATGATCTTTTGGGCTCAATTGTGTTTTCTCTCTGTCTTTCAAAATTTTTATGTGTGTCTGTTTTTATGTCTTTTATGTCTGTCTGCTTCTCTTCTATGTAATTTTGATTGAAAATAATATTCAAACATTGTCTGTCTGTCTGTCTGTCTATCTGTCTGAAATTGAGCTAAGGATACAGAATACAAAGCTGAAAAAGAAATTCTATGCCTTGAAGGAAATTTGTCAAAAATAGTGTGGAAAATGAACAGATTAAGCAAATAAATGTAACAAAGTGAAGAGTAAGGTAACTGGTAGAGTCAAGTCAGAGGAAGGAGAGATTACACTCAGTTGAAAAGATTCAGAAAAGGCTTCGTGAAGAAGGGACATTTCAGAAAGAACCTTAAAATGATTAAGACTTTTGTCAAGTAAAACCAGGGCAAGGGTTATTTGCTAGCAAATATGAAATCACTGAATATTTTGAAAAAGAATAGTAGACATTGGGCATCAGAAAGATGTCACCCTCTGTAACCAAAGCTTGACAAACAAGAGCTAAGGAATTGCCTCAACATTTTTAGTGGCAATTTTATTCTTTCCAAGGGGAGATTTTTATACTCTTTCTAAGACTTTTTAATTTCAGCAACCCTCACATATTCAAAGCTGATAATAAACTGGAGTGCTGGGTGTCTCAGTCAAGTTAAGTATCTGACTTCGGCTCAGGTCATGATCTCACAGTTAATGAGTTCAAGCCCCACATTGGGCTCTGTGCTGACAGCTCAGAGCCTGGAGCCTGCTTCAGATTCTGTGTCTCCCTCTCTCTCTCTGCCCCTCCCCTGCTCACACTGTCTCTTCCTCTCTTTCAAAAAAATAAATATTTTAAAAATTACAAAAAAAACTGGTAACAAATGTTATGGAATGAAATTTGAACAATTGTCTGTTTCTTGTTGATAACCAATCTTTGGTTATCTTTTGGTTGATAATCATTCTAAGGAAGTGTGTGTTTTCTCTAACTTTGCATAGCTCTCATAAAATTTTTCAACTCAAATCTAGCAAGAAGGAAATTATGCTATAACTTTAAATATCAGGAACCAAAATTTTCCATCAGAGTATAATTGTATATTTCCTTGAGTCACACCCTGAAAATCTTATGTTCATGTGTATATGATCCATGTGCTTATATAGACATAGATAGTGATTTTCAAGGCTGTCTTAAGTCAAATACACAGTGCTAAATTATTGAAATATTTAGGTAATACTTCTAATTGGTTTCTTCATGAAACATTTTTTTAAATCAATTAGAACTAAAAAGGAAATGATTACTTCCAAACATAGTTTCATGAGGAATTTCTGGAACGTTTTTGTGCATCTAACCATCACCTAAAGCCTAGGATGCCTCTCTGATCTAGGAGAGACAAGAGCTCTTCCATGCTTCACAAGTTGGATTAGAGGACATCAGAGTCCTGAAGATGTTCTAAAGGCCAAGAGTTTCAACCAGCTCTGCTAGATTTATTGAGAGAATAGAAATTGTTCTCATTAGCCTTGTCTCTGCCCATTGGGTGAACAAGAGATCACAGAAGTAGGAATACATCTAGTCATTTACCTAAAAGACCTTGGTTTAGGAAGTGCTACATTTTCTGAAACTTTCCTTTGTTAATGGTAGAGATGTTCTTCTATTTTTTGAGAAATATTTGCACTGGCCTGGAATGAAGTAAGTAATCAATTTAACTTCTCCAAAATTTCTAACCATCTACAATACAGGTGCTGTATATCTAGGAAACACAAATCACACAGTCTTGGTTCAGGAAGTGAGTAGTCTCTTGGAAACATCCCAGCCATTCCGAGGCCCTAAACATTGCTCCTGCTGCCACTTTTTCACCAGCTCTCCTCATGAAATTTCATCTTTGGCATAGAGATCAATGCTTTCTCTGCTCTTCCGTACTTCCCATAGCTATTTTGAGTTTTTGTAATTGTTTTACTTTGAAATAGAAATTATGCTGTTGTTTACAACAATACTGTTAAGTTACACAGGTAAGTCTTTATATTTTCTTCCCCTTTCCTGTCTTTATTGTCAACAGATTCAAACTTGATGTACAGTTATTTCCACATTTAAGAGTTAAACTGAAAAACTTAAATCAGCTGGAGGAAAGACCAGCCCTGGGCACAAATTTTCCTTGATGCTTTTAATTCATTGTTTAACTTAGGGAAGTCCCTCTTTCTGAGAGATTCTGGGGGTTTAAAAAAATTGAATTCCCTTAATTTCATCCAAAGTTAGTGTTACATTTCACACTATATATATCATCTCACATCTGCTAGAATGGGTCAAAAAGACAAAAGATAACAAATGCTGGCAAGGATGTGGAGAAAAGTGAACCCTTCTACACCTTTGGTAGAAATGCGAATTGGTAAAACCACTATAGAAAACAGTAGGAAGGTTCCTGAAAAAATTAAAAATAAAACTACCATATGATCCAGCAATCTCACCTCTGAGAAATGAAATTGCTATTTCAAAAAGATATCTGCACCTTGTATTCATTGCAGCATTATTTACAATAGCCAAGACATAGGAACAACCTAAGTGTCCATCAATAAATGGATAAAGAAAATGTGGTATATATACAATGGAATATTTTTCAACCATAAGAAGGAAGGAAATCCTACCATTTGTCACAACATGAATGGACCACACCATTGTGCTAAGTAAAATGAGTCAGAGAAAAATATTGTGTAATCTCACTTATATGTGGAATCTAAAAAACAAAAACAGAAATGAATTCATAGAAACAAAGAGTAGATTGGTGGCTGCGAGGAAAGAGTGTGTGGGGAAAATGGGTGAAGGTGTCAAAGGGTACAAATTTCTGGTTATAACATGAGCCAGTTCTGCGGATCTAACATACAGCATGGTGCCTATAGTTAAGAATACTGTATAGTATATTTGGAAATTGCTCCGAGAGTATATTTTAAAATTTCTCACCATAGGGGCACCTAGGTAGATCAGTCGGTGAAGCGTCAGACCCTTGATTTCCACTAAAGTCATGATCTCATGGTTCATGAGTTCGAGAGCACCCACAACCCCAACACTCCATGGAGCCCTTCACTGACAGTGAGGAGTCTACTAGGTTTCTCTCTCCCTCTCTCTCTGCCCCTCTTCCACTCACACACATGCACATGCTCTCTCTCAAATGAATAAATGAATAAATAAGTAAACGAACTTAAAAAGACAAGTTCTCACCACAAAAAAAAGGGGGTAACCATGTGAGGTGATAGATGAACTAACTTTATTGTGGTAATCATTTCACAATATATTTGTATGCCAAGTCATCACATTGTACACCTTAAACCTACATGGTACTGTATTTGAATTTTATCTCAAAAAAGCCGGGAAAAAATTCACATAATACCTACATTACAAATTTAGAACCATTGATGCTATTCTAGAAAATGACATTCAGAATTATTTAAATTAAGAAAAGAAACACAAGGGGTGTCTGGGTGGCTCAGTTGGTTAAGCGTCTACTTCAGCTCAGGTCATAATCTTACTGCTTGTGAGTTGGGCCCCCCGTCGGGCTCTGTGCCCACAGCACAGACCCTGAAGACTGCTTTGGATTCTGTCTCCCTTTCTCTCTGCCCCTACCCCCGCTCATGCTGTTTATCTCTCTCTCAAAAATGAATAAACATTAAAAAAAATTTTTTTAAGGAAGGAAATACAAATAATATCATGAAAAGAAATAGAATCAGAGAGGACAGTTTTGTCATTTTGATTCTATGGATTAACTACAATCAACAATTGACTGAATAAGGATATCAATGCAGCAAATAGAACTCTTCCCATTTTTTTTAAACCAAATAACCAAAGAGTCTGATACCATTAAAAATAAGTACAGGAAAATAATTTTATGTTATCAGAGTGTTTTTCTTTTGGTTTGGTTCATTTTATCCTTTCAAGAGCAATCCTTTTCCTTAAATACCCTTAAAATGTCACCTGAATTTTCACAAATGAGGCAAACTGGCCAACAATGACTTTATTTTATTTTAGTTTAGTTTAGTTGACACACAATGTTACATTCATTTCAGATGTACAGCATAGCAGTTTAACAACTCTATACATTATGCTATACTCACAAGTGTAGTTACTATCACCATAAAATACTTTTACAACATCATTGACCATATTTCTTATGATATGCCTTTTATTCCCCTGAATTACTCATTCCATAACTGGAAGTCTGTATCTCCCACTCTCCTTCACCCATTTTGCCCATCCCCCTCACTTCCCACTGCCACCCTGGCCCACCCCTGGGAAACACCAGTTTGTTCTCTGTATTTATAAGTCTGATTCTGCTTTCCCAATGATTTTTTTTCATTTGTTTATTTTGAAAGAGAGAGAGAAACACAAGTGGGGGAGAGGCAGGGAAAGTAGGAGAGAGAGAGAGAGAGAGAGAGAGAGAGAGAGAGAGAGAGAGAGAGAATCCCAAGCAGACTCCATGCCACCAGTACAGAGCCCAAAGCAGAGCTCAAACTCATGAGATCATGACCTGAGCAAAAACCAAGAGTCAGATGCTTAATCAACTGAGCCTCCCAGGCACTCCTCCAACAATGACTTTTTAATTCGCAAATTGAAAACACACTTGTAGGTCCTCATCTTACTTGACCTCTCAGTCATTTTTGACACTGTGATTATTCTACTTTGAATTCCTTCCTCCATCATGTTCCATGGTTCTGCATGTCTTAGTTTAATTCCTACTTCAATGGTACTCTTTATCAGTCTCTTAAATTTCATCTTCCTCTCTTGCCTGTAAATGTGTGTTTTCCCAAAGTTCCTTCACTTGTACTCTTCTGATTCCAGTAAACCCTTTGTCCTGGAGCATCTTAACCAAACCTGTAATTTCAACTTCTATTTGTTCAGCAGTGAGTCTCAAATCTACATTTGCCTCTCAGATATCTCTCCTGAGCTCCAACCCATATATCCATATGCCCATTAAACATCATCTGTCTTTAAATCAATAGATCCCCAGTTGAACTCACCATTTTTCCTACTTGTTTTCCATACGCACTCCTTCAAAACTGTTTGACAAGGGTCACCATCTAACTATTAGGGTAAGCCAGTAACTGAGCAATCAACTTTAACCATTTTATCTTTTCCATTTTGCACTCCCTCTCTCACCCAGTCCTATTGATCTAACCTTCTTAGGATCTCTTAAATCAACCCATTCCTCTCAGTTCCTACCACTGCTCCTTCGGCTCAGGCACTTAATCACTTCTTACCTGCATTGCCCAATAGTCTCCAAGTAGATCTCCCCAGTTTGTTCTGAAATTTCTCTATCCACATTCCACAGAGATCCTAAAGCTATTATTCTTAATGGAGTGATTGGAAGGAAATCAGATAATCCCATCCAAATGTTGGGGAAGAAGGGTGAAAACAGAGAGACTTCTCTAATTAAACAAACCATATTTATGATAATTTGGAGAATCTCATTGGAGATTATAATTTCTTTGTTTGAAGTATAATTTTTATTTTGAATTTCAAAATATTTTAAAGAAGGCCATGTGTTTATGTATATTGAAAGATGGCCTGCGTTTTGTTTTGTTTTGTTTTTTTAAAGAGAGAAGATAGAAACTACGCTGTATAAAATTCTTCAGTGGGTCCATGTTAACCTAGAATAGAGTCCTTTGTTTAGCATGTTGTATAAGGTTCTCAGTGATCTGGCTCCTATTTATCTCCCTGCCCCCCACCTCTCATCAATGATTTCTAAACATAAACACTATATAAAGCTAGAAGTGATAAAGAGCTATTTGATGCTTTAATGTCTTTGCACATGCTATTTTCTCTATTTGCCACAGTAAAGGCGAGCGCCCATACTCACACACATAATTTCCTCCTAGCTGGTATCTTCTTTCCCTTCAAGAAACTCATCAAGTATAACTGCCTTTAGAAAATCTTCTTTGACAACAAAATAAATTATTTTCAGGGTAAAACAACATGCCTCTAACTCTGCTCTCATCTTTAAATATCATGTGAATTCCTCTATTATATTACTCATCACACTGGAATGAGATGCTTGGTTTCCTTATCTATATTCCCTACTAGACAGCGAGCTTCTTCAGAACAAAGATTACATTTTTCATCTCTATATCCCCAATATCTAGCCTGGATTTGAATAAATGTTTTCTGAAACCATGTACACATTTTTAAATGTTTAAATAAATAATAAGTAGTAAACAAATTCCTTAATACAACTTTGTTTTGAGCATTTCATGCCTGATATTCTTTGGCTTATAAAATAACCTCTCCATAATCAGAGATAATCTGTAGAATGGGGTTAGTTATTTAAAGGTTATGTATCAAAGGCACTGAAGTCTAAAGTACGATGAAAGTCATCAAAAACAAAATAAGACCTAAAATTCATATTTAAAATAAGTTTTTTCAAAAGGAAAAGCTAGTCAGCTAAATACATTAGGCTTAGTTTATTTGGTGATTTTCTCTTTAATTGGCTTTAAAACTCAAATTTATAAGCCTATTAGCAAAAGAAGACAAATTGCTTCCAATAGACAGTAAATAAAGAAATTTGGTGAATGCAAACTAGCCCAAATAAATTATATTGCAAATTGTTTTTAAAAAAAATAGCCCATTTAAGGAAGATAAACTTGCTATTATTAGCTCAGATGGTCTTTTAATGTCTTTATTACGTGTATTAATTATTATACAACCAACCAGTTAGGTCAACATGCATTTGCTCCTATTGGACATACAATTAAATTCCACAAAATTTGAGGAATTACAATAATAATGTATTCATAACCACCCTGAAAATATGTTTAAAACATTTGACTGCCAAAATTGTTTATCATCTCTTACACTAAAGAATTGCACAGGGAGTTTAAGAAATGAAAACAGCTTTTGTTTACTGCTCACCTGGCTTATTGAACAATTACGGTATGTAATCAGAATCCAGGGTGAGATAACAGCTTTGTTGCCACCATCACAATCAGAGGGAGAAGGGAGACTCACCTCCAGGTGTCACAATGCTCCCTGGCCATGGTCAACACCTGGGCATTCAAGCCACTGTTACCCAACAGGCTATAAATCAGAGCACAGAACCTTTAGTCTATTATTCAAGGTCAACTCTGCTGACTCTCTGTGGTATCCTTAGACTTAACTTCCTTCATTGTCTAAACCTCTATTTATGTATGAGGCTCATCTATTCTTCCACTCATTCACTTATTCTTTCACAAAAACGTGTTGAGCACTCACATTGCACAGGCCCAGTGCATCATGCACAATACATGGAGAATTCTAGATGAGGAAAATAAGCAATGTTCCTGCCCTTGCAGATTTTATAGTGTATTTGGAAAATAGACATTACTCACTTAAATATATAGAATTCTAAACTAAGTGTCCTAAAAGAAAAACATATAGAATAACTAAGATATCCGATGGGGAAGTGAGGGAAAGACCTCCTTCCCCATTGTATTACATTCTTTTAATTCCTGTCAGTCTTATTTCCCTGCTCAGAAATTTTCTAGTAGCTAACCATTGACCACAGTCTTATTCCTCGAACATCTTCATGGCTCCAGGTATAGAGGTTGGCTCTGACCATTCACCTGTCATTAACACCTGTTATAAAAATAATTGTCTTCCATAATATGTAAGTGATAGACATTCCTTAGACATACCTAAATGCTTTAAAATTTTTTAAGTATGTATCTTTCAATTCTGCACATATTCTCAGCTTGTGCAATTTCTTGGAGTGATGATGCCATAAGTTTATTGTCCATATTGTAAATGTAGAGAAGAGATATTTTGGTTAGTGAAAAGCCCTAAAGGAAGGTTTGGGGCTTGTTCCAAATTCTGAAGCCTTGATGGAGTTGTACAAAAGTGGTAGGGAAAATGAACATTTAGTTAAGCCTCCTTTCTCAGAGAGTTTGTGACTGCAGTTAGACAAGAGAGAAAAAGAATAGTTTTGAAAGTCTCGTGGTTATCTTGAAGGATAATAAAGTTATCTTGCAGGAGACACGTAATTACTGAGCACTAAAGTGGCCCAGCACTCACTCATACTACCACACTTCTATGCCAGGTGAATATTCAGTCACAGCTGAATAATATTTAAAGCATCCCAAACTGTAAAACCAGTGTCCATTGTCTAAAAACTCAAGCCTGGCTCGTTTTGCATATGGAACAAATTCTGTATAAATATTAATTTGACAACTGTCAGCTACACACATTCAGAGTTAGTGTTACATAACCTGTCAACCCACAGACAGGTTGAAGGGGGGTAGATATACCCTGGGGATCCCATCTTATCAGTCTGCCGCTCTTTGTAAGGGAGCTGACAGAGTCAAGGGCGAAGTAAGGAGAACTGCAGATTTTGTGGATCATCTCAGATTAGAATTTTACCATTTAAGCACAGATTCACCCTTGCCTTTAAAATTCCCTTTTCACTAGCACCATGATTTTACTGCTGAGGCCAAAGATCAGTAACGAGTTCTAACTCAGGACACTAAGACTCTTCCTCGGAATAAGGATATGATCCTACTAGACAACAAGGCTTTTCCCAACATTCTGACCCTTTTAGACTTGAGAATTCCACCGCATGGGGGAGCAGGTAAAACAAAGAACAAACAGAGCAGCCCTTAACCAAAAATATCTTAGAGGTCAAATACCCCTCTCGAAGCCACAGGTTCAAGGAGCTCTTGCCAAGCCTGCCTCTGCCCCACCTGTCTGACCTACTTGCCTTCATGCCAGCTCAAATGTTTCAAATCAAACCACCTGCTTTGTCCCTCCCTAGGACCTTGATCTAGGCTGACTGCAGCTTCTCAGCCTCAGGCAAGAGGCTAGGCCAGCTCTTTAGCTAAAACTAAGGAGCCGCTGGCCAGTCAACTCTCCCTCCCGGCTCTGACTCCTGCTGCTTCCCATTCACTCCAAGCCATCAAAACCGTGGGCACATGAACTACTCCCAACTTTGAAAATCATAAACAGGTACACACACGATTCTTTCTACAGAGCCATACCCTGGGCATGAAGCTCTACTTTATACTCAGTTGGATCAGCTCAAAACTTTTCTTGCAAAGAGCTCCCAGTTTGTATTTTGTGACTGTTCTTCTTTCTTTCAAGGTTATTTTGTTTTGTTTTGTTTTTAGCTGCATCTTACCACACCACATCATTTTTGTTTATTGTCAGCAGCTCCTGGTGAAGGTTTTCTACCTCAACCCCCCAGGAATAGGTATTTAGATATCCTAAAATGGTTAATTACCCACATACATTCTGCCGACCAGAGAGGTGCTGCAACAGCATCGTTTCTTTGCCCCAGAGGTTTTGAGACTGTCACCACTCGTCAGTTAATATTAATTGTGGTTTGGAGATGACAATGATAAAAAATATGGTATATTTAGCAGAGATAGCTTACTAAACCATATACAAGATTAGAAAGTGCTCTACTCTGCAGCCTGAAGTGTAACTTCCCTGCATGAGTGGCTATTTGCAAAGCTGATTTACAGTGTGGCAAATAAAAAAAAATGGGATGATATACAGCAGGAGAGATGCTATAAGAATTGCCATGCAGGCACTGTTCTCAAGTACTACCTACCATAAATTCTCACAAGATAAAGTGTATACCAGAGGAAGCAGTGAACCATTTTCTTTATACTTCTTCCATTCTGCCAGAACTCGAAAATTAAAATAGGAAAAAGTGAAAAAGAGCCTCTGCTTTGAAATCAGAGTGGACAGCATCAGACAAAGAGCAGATCTGTGACTGGTTCCAACTCTGCATGGGCTTATGTGACCTTGGGCAAGACTGAATCTTCATCTTCTCAGCTGCTTTCTATTGTTTGTTTGTTTTAAGAGACAACAAATATCTTCTGTGTTAATGTAGAGATAATAGAAAATGGTCATTGTGTCACTGAAAAATGACATATAAAAGGTGTGAGATAAAACTATAGAATTTGACATGTGATATAAAAAGAACACACATGAAATAATATCATAAAAGAAATACAGCGGTTGCATTTATCTGGTTACTAGACACGCGCTGGGAAAGTTTGACACCACTCTAGGTCCTGACATTATGAGCTCCCCAATTACATGAGAATTCTAAAATTGTGGGTAAGTTAATTTATCATCTTTATTTACTTGAAAGAAGGAAAAAAATCTTTAAGTCATATTTTCCATTGGCAATATAGAGAGGAATTGAGAAGCCAACAATTTGAAAATAGGTCTGAAACCAATAGAAACACAAAAAACTAGAAATAGTATCTGATAGCTGGTAAGTTGTCCCTCAGCTGTCCCTGATATATCCTTGAGATGATCTTGATAGAGGGAACAACCAAAAGATATCTTCCAAATCCAAACCAGTAAATTTAGAGTACATAGAAGTTATTAATACTAAAAGGTGTTGATGAACCTTGATGACCACTTATATTCTAAATTTTTTATATAAAGATAAAATAATCCCAAATATTAGGTGGAATTTTTTTTTTCATTCCTAGGCAATAAGAAGTCATCATTCTTAGAGCAACATTCTCAAAAACAAATCTTTCAAAAGCTGTTCAGGATGTTATGCTATTAAAAAATAGTGGATAAGACAATATTGTAAAAAGCACAGTGAAACTAAAAAATCACTTTAGGCTTTCTTCAAGGTCAGTGAAGCTTGACGTGTAAAAAGTAAATTTAGGAGTAAATTATTTGGGATTGTCCTACACTGCAATCATTCAACAAACTACATGTCTGATATATACCAGGCAAAATGGTAAGTGTGGGAGACGCAATAGTTAAAAAGACAGACAAAATTTCTACCCTCCTGGAGTTTATACCAGCAGGGAATATACAAATTAAGCAGATAATTACAAGAGTTGAATAATTACAAGGGTTCAAAGTGCTGCAAACTGAGTGGTTGAAATACATATATGATCACTACATAGCAAATGGAGTTTTAATTGGATGAAGAGAGTTAATAATAGGGACTAAGAGTCACTTGAGATTCTTGATTCACGAGATGAGAATTATACCATTAGGAGTAAAGATCATTATCAGTGAGACTGGCCAGTCTCGTAACAGTTCAGGTAACATCTGAGAGTCTCTTTCAGCAAGATTTATCAAAACATAGTGAGAAAGGATCCATTGCCATTCATATCCCCTCCCCAGATTTATGTTGGTATGAAATCCTGAAATTTAGTGATCGCAAGACAGAGCAGAACAATTTCCCAGATAGTGAAATTTGTGTGTACAGTCAGTTGTCTTTAGCTTAGCACGATTTTCTGAAATTGATAAATTTGATGCAATTGTAACCATTAAAGCAGAAGCATAAGATTTTTTTTCCTTATGTGTCAGTTACACTCAAAAAAAAGTTTTAAAGATTTTTTTCCTAATACTATGTTAAACATAATTTTTATGTTAACTAGCATATAGGGGATAAAATAAAAATTCAAATGAATATTTAAAATATATGAAAAAACTTCAAGGAAACTACCTTTCCAGACACCCCCCAAAGTGCACACTTACAATTTCCAATGGAAACATAATTTTACTCTTCTCTGACTTTAGAGATACTGTAATTGAAAGTTCTTTGAGAAGAACTTTGCGGTTTATAGCCTACCTTTGCAAATAGGTGGCTTTTTTACCTTGCACAAGTTACTTACTTTTTGAGTTTCAGTATCTTCATTTGTACGATGGAGTTAAAAATTCCTCCCCAGATATGTGGGATTCCAAATGTGAAATGCTAACCCTTGCCTAACAGGAACCAGGTACTCAGTAGAAGTTCCCTCCTCTTTTCCAATCTCTGTCCTGCTCACTTTGCTAAGACCAAACAAGAGAAAGGTGAAAGAGAGAGAGAAAGGAGAGAAGAGAATAGGAAATTTGTTTCTCTTTCCAACAGAGCCAGAGTCAGAGAGACGCCTTCCAGGCACAGGAGGGATTAATGAAAACATATTTGCATTTTAGCTATCACGTGGCTATTCAGTGACAGATCTCTGCCCTTAATTTAGTGCCAAATACAAAGTAGGTGCTTCATATTGAATTAATTGAATGTAATGAAAGGAATAACTAAATTGAGTGCCTGAACTGCAGGAATAAATCAATGAATGGCATGACATCCATCTCAAAGTGTCTTTGCACCCTTACACAATTATTGGGGGGGGGTGCTATTTTTCTCTTGGATCAGTGGTTTTCACTCTGGCTACCTAATAGAATCAACTGGGCAATTTTTCAAATTGCCCAGACCAATTGCATCAGAATCTTGGGGGAGGGGGAGCATCACTAGTTGTTGATGTTCCCCAGGTGATTCCAATGTAATGTAAAAGTTGACCGCAGTAAAAGATTCTTCTATACTAGTCTGTGTCTGACTTAACCATCCTAACTTGTTAATAAACATCCCTACTCCCTTTTAACCCATCTTTAACCCATGCCTTTGAGTTAATAATTAGTTAATTACTCTGTTCTGCCCTAGTTTACTGATAAGTAAGCATTGAATGATGCAGCCCTTCTTGGATCTTTGTCCTTCTAGAAACTAAGCCAGAAGTAGAATGGTAAAAAAATAACAGAAATATTAGACAGATCTGAAATTGATTACAATTCTACAATTCTAGTTGAGCAGTAGAATGACCTGGGGAGTAAACTGTCCCTCTCTCTACCTATGTATTTCTCTATCACTTTATCTGAAAAACCCAGCCCCAATCCCCATATGAATTGAATCAGAACCTCCGCATTTGGGACCTAGACATCAGAATGATTTTTCAAACCTAGGGAAGTTTTCTACAAAGTAGGAATTTGTTTATTTTCCTGTACCTAGGTGGCCACCTGCCATAGCCTTCCATACAATTGGCTCCAGCTACCGATGGAGAAGCAAAGCAGAATAATGAGACCCTCGTGTAAATATAATTCTGCTGGTTCCTTTGGACATGTGTAGGGTTTCTCCCTACAGAGAAACCCAAGCTCTGAAGTCATCGCTACTGCTCTGGAAGCAAGGTAAGGATTGCATCTTGCCTGTGCCCAACCTGGTCTGCAGGATACAAATATAGCCTAGACATACCACATCCTTCTTAAACCCAAATTTTCCATGTAATTTCACATTTTTGGAGCCTGATATTCTGATAGAGGAAGGCTGCCCATTTTGGGGGCTGTCACTGCATTTATAATTAAGCCTATTAATGGTTAAGTACCACTAATACTCTCTCTTCTTTTAGAAAGCAGAATAGCAGAATATTAATCAATTAACCAATTAATAACTAATTAATACATAGATGCATAAACATGATCGTATCTTGGACATTTTGGTTTCTTATAGGCTGTTATTGCCTTTTGTTTTTCCTTTTCTTTATTCTTGATACCACATTTACCTCCCTCCCTTTTTTACAACAATTGTTCTACCTTTCCTCTCCAAGAAAATCATGTTAAAAATGTTTTTATATTTTTCCAACATATTTTTCAACATACACATGCATACATATAGAGAGATTATTTTCATGATTTGCTACAAGAAAGTCTTATTACATATGCTTTTCTGATTCTTTTCCTTTTCACCCAATAATACCTCATGGAAATTTCTGCAAAGTACCTTGATATAGTTCTAATTCATTTTTAATATCTGTGAAATAATTCATTATATGCAACTACAATAATTCAACCATTATAGTGGATATTCACTTTTTCCCCATTTTTATGGTATCATGAATAATGTTTAATCAATCAGTCTTATATATTTATACTTACATATTGATGCTTTTAATTCTATGGCCTAAATAGCAAGCAATTCCATGCTGGGTAAAAGAGAAGATGAGATATTTTTTCTTATTTAATTATAATAGCTGTTACTAGATATCCTATTCCTCCCAAAAGTAAGAATTCATGTATACACCAGAAATTTCTGATACTCTTTTCCACCACAAGCAGTAGGAAGATATCAGTGTTTTGTTTTGTTTTGTTTTAATTTTGGCCAATCTAACCCGGTTATAATTCCATCTCAGTCAATTTAATTTGCATCTCTGAGTCCTAGTGAGTTTGGTCATCATTTGGTTCATCAACATTTTGGATTTGCTATCCTATGAATCGTCCCTTCATGTCTTTTGTCCATTTTTTCATTCAGAAATACATACCTGCAGTGATTTCTTACGGATTTTTTAACATTTTATTTTATTTTTAAGTAAGCTCTACTCCCAATGTAGGGTTTAACCCACGACTCTGAGATAAAGAGTCCCATGCTCTACCAAATGAGGCAGCCAGGTGCCCCTTTTTTACGCTTTCACCATTTAGGAAAGAAATAAACTTCAGCTGCGTTTTGGTAAGTAGTCTTTTTAATTGTAATGTGTTTTTTTCTTCCCTGTTTTTTATGAACGTTTTACTGGAAATCCCTAATAAATGTTTTAAACACTGTTTTTAACATCTATTTTATGAACTTATTTTTATTCTTTTTAAGTTTGTTTTATGTTAAATCATGGATTAAATTCTGGTGGCGGATTTCCTGATAACAAATCACCATCCATTGCTAAAACAAAACCTTTATCATAGTATATTAATTGATATTTTATAAAATTCTTTTTCTCATATTTAATTCTTTTAGCTATCTGTTAAAATATAAGATTGACCTATAATATTTTTTTTACTTAAGGGATAGAAAAATGTTATATTTATGTTTCTATACATGCATATGTATATACATATATAAACAATAATGTTTTATTCAAAACAATTTTTGTCCTATCAGACCTATTCAAGATTGAAAAGGGTGTCCTAAAATTTTGTTATCAATTCTGCTGGATTTCATTTAGTTTCTAATAGATTTCAGTTTATTTACTTGCAATGATGGGTACATAAAAGTTATAATTAGTATATCTGCTTTATAAATAGTAGCTTTATTATATAATGTCTTTATTCTGATTGGTGCCATTATCCTTAAATTTCAAGTTCTCTGATATTTAGAATACCACTCCCACTTTATTTTGTTTGAATTTACCTCATATCTCTCTGCTCATCTTTATTGTAATGTGTTTCCTGTAAAGTCAGTACATAGCTGTGCTTTTTTTACTTCCAATTTGATGATCTCTTTCTTGTAAAAAGAGATTTCAATCAATTAACATTTAATGTAATGACAGATACGACATTCTATTCCCTGTGTTGCTTATTTATCATATACAGCCAGTTCTGCTATAATGATTATTTTAAAATATGAATTTGTTCCAACATGATTGATACGTTAGGGAAAATTTTAGAAATAAATTTCATGTTTCTTATGAATCATTTCATGAATATCCTTAAAATAAAGGCAGAAAACTACTTACTGACCTAAACCAACTTGTAATTAATATAAAAAACATGGGCGCCTGGGTGGCTCAGTTGTTGAGCATCCGACTCTTGATTTTGGCTGGGGTCATGATTTCCCCGTTCATGAGTTTGAGCCGCACATGGGGCTCTGTGCTGATAGTGCATAGCCTGCTTGGGATTCTCTCTCTTCCTCTCTATCTGCTCTCCCTCACTTGTGCTCTCTCTCTTCCTTTCAAAATAAATAAAACTTTTCAAAAATTAAAAAATATATAAAACACACACATGCTCACACCTGACATTTACAGGCCACCTCAGTCCATTGCATGTGTTATCTTACATGGTTCTGTTTTCCTATTCTTTTGAATTTATGAACTTTTCTATATGGAAAAGAAATATCTCAAACTAAATATATTTTAAAGATCTTTTAATTTTTTTTAGTTTTTTTTTCAATCTTCATTTATTTTTGAGAGAGAGAGAGACAGAGTGCAAGCGGGGGAGGAACAGAGAGAGGGAGACACAGAATCTGAAGCAGGCCCCAGGCTCCAAGCTGTCAGCACAGAGCCTGATGCAGGGCTCGAACCCACGAACCGTGAGATATGACCTGAGCCGAAGTCAGACACTTAACCGACTGAGCCACCCAGGTACCCCTATATATATATTTATTTTTGAGAGAGAGAGTGCAAACAGGGAGGGGCAGAGAGAGGGGGGACAGAGGGTCTGAAGCAGGCTGTACGCTGACAGCAGTAAGTCTGAAGCAGGGCTCGAATTCACTAACCAAGAGATCATGACTTGAGCCAAAGTCAGATGCTCAAACCTACTGAGCCACTCAGGTGCCCCATTTCAAACTAAATATCTTTTAATGTCTCAAACATGTCTAAGCATCCAGATTCAAAAACCAAAAGCGATGCATATAAAAGAGAGCTTTCAGGGTTGAGGAAAATCTTGGAATAGAATGTTTGGAAGGAAATAAGAGAACATATGACATCTCCCAAGCAACAAGTACTCTACATTGTGGACAATCAGTGACGACACCGCAAAAATAAAGGTTTGTGCCTGGAATGACTCCAAGTGCTGTGAAAGTCAATAAGAACAAGACCTAGAAATAAAATAGAAGAAATTGAAAGATTGTTGAGCTCATGAACTAGAGACCAGATAGTGCCACAGTGAGTTCTCACAGTCAAAGAGAAAGCACTCTTATATATACAAAGACGTCAATCACCAAACCCTGCAGAACGGGCTCCTTTTTAGTGCCACTGGCAACTGGCTGGGTGGTTTCAACATCGCTACAATTCCCTTTTGGTGAAGCAGTGAGTGCCCATGAGAAGACCACAGAGGGCGTCCAGCAATGATACCCAAGTCAGTCAAAGAGAAGAGCAGACATTGGATCAAATTTTAAATACTGATGCAACAAGTATCTATTGTAAACATGTGCCTTGAAGGACCTACATCTTAAAGGCGGAAAACAAATGATTCCAGATTTAATGCTACAAAACACTGCAAATTTTGATAACACTCCTACCCCTTCGCAGAATCTCAACCTACAACCATTCCAGCATGGACTTTCACAAGCAAACTGCAGCCTTTTTCAAGGTAATTTGACATATCTATTGTAGGACTTGTGTTATTTTAACAACTTAGCATGTATAAAGGTGTCTTCCCCATTTTTATTAGGTTCCAATCTTATTGTTGCTGATAAAAGTTAGGAGTAGTGCCCTCCTCACCCCACTTTCCCATAAGTCTTGTGTTTTTTTAATTCCATGATTTTGCAGAAGACAGTCATTTTAGAAATGAATATGTTGAGTCATACAATAGACTGCATTTTTATATTGCCTTTCCTTCTTTCTCATTTTCCTTATTTTTGCTGGTTAGATTATGGATTCATTTCTGCCTTTATTCATGTTAACTGGTATTTTTCTACTTTGTAATGGTTATATTAATGAGACTCTTAATCAGACCCATATCTATTTCCTATCTTTCTATTATTATTATTAAAAGCATATGGCTAGGGGAGCCTGGCTGGCTCACATGAGCAGAGCATGTGACTCTTGATCTCAAGGTTGTAAGTTTAAACCCCACTTTGGGTATAGAGATTACTTAAAAATAAAATCTTAGAAAAAAACCAGATGGCTAGATTTAGTCTTTGTGTACTTGCCATATTTGTATCTCTCTATAACCTAAAATAAAGGATAAATATTTAATAATAAGACTTAAAAATTCAGATGGCAAGTCTTTTTTTTTAACCAAGATGCAGTAATTCTATCCTAGCTCCTGCTTTTCTATCCTTACTCATAAACACACACACACACACACACACACTGACCCCAATGAGCTGGGCTTAGTTTTTCCTCTCTTCTGCATGCCCCAGATAAAGCTATTTAAATGCCTTTAGCTCCTGTCCCACCCTTGCAAATTCTTGGGTTTGGCTCAAATAATGTAGTGCTTTGGGTTGTAGGCTAATATTCAGTCCCCATATTCCCTTTAATTTCAAGACACCATAATTAACACTTACATTAACAATAGGATACTGTTATCCATACAGAGGTAGCAATATGGCTACATATCCTCTTCTCCTCTGTTGTGGGGCCTCTCTTCTATTTTACCTATGGCTTGAATACATTATTTTCTCAATTATTTTCTTCTAGGGCAGCCTATATGCCACAGTTTGCATAATCATAAATATCTTTCTCATACCCTGCAATACGAATATCTTTTATGAGTACATTGGGATTCCTGGCTTGAAGCCTTTCTCCCTTCAAGATGTTATTCTATCTCTTCTGTATTTACCTCTTACAGATGAGGAGTCCATTAACAGTCAAACCCTCTTTCCTTTGTAAGAATTATTTTTATTTTTTTGGACAGAGACTTATAAGGATATTTTGGTAAACATTTCACCATGAAACCTTTATGGGCATGTCTTTTCTCATCAATTCTACTTGGAAATCATTAAGTTCTCTTGAGTCTCTTCATTTCAGAGAAGATTTCTATTAGTTTAATCATTGCTGTCCTCTATTTGGGTTTTTTTGTTATCTCCTTCTGGAACTCCATTTGTTTATATTTTATGGTTATCTTCCAAATGCTGTACAATTAACATAAATCTACTTTTATAAAGTATACATTGTGATATTTCTGTTCTTTGATGTTTCAGGTCACTATTTTCCACCTCAGTGTATTCATTAAGGTATACTTGAGACATAACAGATAAACTCAGTTTTCTTAATACAATTAAGCATTGTATTTCTTATTCATATAAAGTGTAAATGTTAAAAGTAGGGGCAGTCTGCTTTGCCCAGTCAACCTGGTCTGATGGAGACTTCTCACCTTCAACATAGGGCTTCCTAAGTCACCTTAGGCACCTACCTCCAGCTTACACATAGGGAGAGTGGGGGATCACCATTAACTTTGCATGTCAGTTCTATAATTGATGCACATTACTTCTATTTACCTTCCAGAATTTGACTACATGGGCATTTGTAAGTGCAAAAGTGGCTGGGGAATGATATCTATTATAGGGACCAAGGTCAGGCTGCCCCAAGATGGGCCACTTTGGCATGAACATTATTTCTAGTTAAAGGCAATCAGAACCCAGAAGATTCATGAAAAGCTATTTACCTTCCCCTCAATTGCCTACTTATTGCCAGGAAGAAAGCTTTTAACAAATTCCTTTTTATCTAAGAAAGTTATCTATAAAATAGGGCAGCCTTTGTTTTCTAAATATTTCCTCTCACCTTCCCACTTATGATCTTTCTCCCCTTTGTTTTTCTCAGATCCCTACCCCTCTCCTTAGCTCATAAAAGTGTCATGTTGCCTCATTTTCTTTAGAATCTCCATGTCTGAGGAGCACCTGGGTAGCTCAGTTGGTTAAGCATCGACTTCAGCTCAGGTCATGATCTCGTGGTCGGTGATTTCAAGCCCCGCGTTGGGCTCTGTGCTGACAGCTCCAGCAGGCCTGGAGCCTGCTTTGGATTCTGTATCTCCCTCTCTCTCTGCCCCTCCCCCACTCACACTCTGTCTCTCTCTGTCTCTCAAAAATAAGCAAACGTTAAAAAAAATTAGAAAGAAAGAAAGAAGAATCTCCATTTCTGAGTCTCTTCAGAAATGGTGTTGGGAAAACTGGACAGTGACATGCAGAAGAATGAACCTGGACCACTTTCTTACACCATTCACAAAAATAAACTCAAAATGGATGAAAGACATAAATGTAAGACAGGAAGCTATCAAAATCCTAGAGGAGAAAACAGGCAACAACCCCGTTGACCTCAGCCGCAGCAACTTCTTACTAGACATGGCTCTGGAGTCAAGGGAAACGAAAGCAAAAATGAACTATTGGGACCTCATCAAGATAAAAAGCTTCTGCACAGTGAAGGAAACAGTCAACAAAACTAAAAGGCAACCTATGGAATGGGAAAAGATATTTGCAAACAACATATCAGATAAAGGGTTAGTCTCTGAAATCTATAAAGAACTTATCAAACTTAACACACAAAAACAAGTAATCTAGTGAAGAAATAGGTAAAGGACATGAGCAGACACTTTTCAAAAGAAGACATCCATATGGCTAACAGATGCATGAAAAGATGCTAAACATCACTCATCATTAGAGAAATACAAATCAAAACCACAATGAGATGCCATCTTACAACTGTCAGAATGGCTAAAATTAACAACTCAGGCAACAACAGATGTTGGCGAAGATGTGGAGAAAGAACACTTTTGCACTGATTGTGGGAATGCAAACTGGTGCAGCCACTCTAGAAAACAGTATGGAGGTTCCTTAAAAAATTAAAAATAGAGGTGCCCTACAACCCAGCAACTGCACTACTAGTATTTATCCAAATGATACCAAAATGCTGATTTGAAGGGGCACATGCCTCCTAATGTTTATAGCAGTCCTATCAACAATAGCCAAACCGGAGCATCTGGGTGGCTCAGTCAGTTAAGCATCCATCTTTGGCTCAGGTCACGATCTTGCAGTTCATGAGTTGGAGCCCTGTATAGGGCTCTGTGCTGACAGCCCAGAGCCTGGAGTCTGCTTCAGATTCTGTGTCTCCCTCTCTCTCTCTCTGCCCCTCTCCCACTCACAATCTGCCCCTCTCTCTCCCTCAAAATAAATAAATATTTTTTTAAATATTTTTAATTAAAAAATAGAAAGAAACAATAGCCAAATTATAGAAAGAGCCCATATAGAAATGTCCATCAACTGATGAATGGATAAAGATGTGGTGCATACATGCACATGCACACACACACACACACACACACACACACAATGGAATATTACTCAGGGATCAAAAGAATGAAATCTTAGCATATGCAACAACGTGAATGGAACTAGAGTATATTAGGCTAAGCAAATAAGTCAGTCAAAGAAAGGTAAATATCATATGATTTCACTCATATGAGGAATTTGAAAACAAAATAGATGAACATAGGGGGAGGGAAGGAAAAATAAGATAAAAACAGAATGGGAGGCAAACTTTATGAGACTCTTAAATACAGAGAACAAACTGAAGGATGCTGGAGGGGTATCGGGTGGGGTGATGGGCTAAATGGGTGATGGACATTAAGAAGGGCACATGTTCGGGGCGCCTAGGTGGCTCAGTAGGTTGAGCGTCCTACTTTGGATCAGGTCACGGTCTCACAGTCCATGTGTTTGAGCCCCGTGTCGGGCTCTGTGCTGACAGCTTGGAGCCTGGAGCCTGCATCGGATTCTGTGTCTCCCTCTCTTTCTGCCCCTCCCCCACTCATGCTCTGTCTCAAAAATAAATAAACATTTAAAAAAAAGGGGGCACATGTTGAGATGGGCACTGGGTGTTATATGTAATGATAAATCACTAAATTCTATTTCTGAAACCATTATTACACTATATGTTAACTAACTTGGATTTAAATAAAATTTTAAAAAAGTAGAATTTCCATGTCTGGGGGACTAGAGTGGTCACTCAATTGGATAAGTCTCTATTGTTTGGCTCAGGTCATGGTTTCATTGTTCATGAGTTTGATCCCCACATCGGGCTCTCTGCTGTCAGCAGGGAGCCTGCTTTGGATCCTGTGTCTCCCCCCTCTCTCTCTGCCCGTCCCCCTGCTCATGCTCTCTCTCTCTCACTCTCTCTTTCTCTCTCTCTCTCTCTCTCAAAAATAAGTAAACATTCAAAAACATTTTTTCATGTCTATGTGGATTCCCATGTTTTCAAACTTGATTTTTCTCCTGTTAATTTGTATCATGTCAGTTTGATTCTTAGTCCAGCTAGAAGGAACTTGAAGGGCAGATAATTCTTCCTCTCTGACACTATTTTACATGCCCAGAATAAAGAGACACCAGATTTTGTGGAACCGATAGCAGTCTCCTTCAATTTTTCTGATAAATTCTTTGGTTAGGAAATCTTTTTTTGTGGGAAGGGATTGGATTTGGTTTTTGTTTGTTTGTTTGTTGTAGCTCCAAAAAAAGACTTCTTGAGAAGTACTTCAATCTCCTTGATTATTCTATATTTCAGTTCAAATTACTGTCCACAACTTCCAGGAGCTCACTTTCATTTGACGTGTTTTGCTTGTTCTCCTTGATCTCCCTCTCTGGCTCCCAGGACCTTTTAGATGTTTTTGGCTTATTTCATTTCTTCTGCTCAGTGGAACTCAGGGCTGATTGTAGTGTACCAAAATGATAAAAATGGCACAAATATCAGAGGTCTCTCTGGTGGCCTACCAGCCATTAAGTCCTTGCTAAAGCACTTGTCACTTTCCTCCAGGCTTGAGTACCTGGAAGAAGTCTGAGGATAGCTCAATTCTGTTTTCATTATTAAAAAAAAGAAAGAAAAGAAAAAAAAAAAGTTATTTCCTCCTTAGAAGCCAATGAAACCCAGGCCCACAAACATGTTGATCTTCAGGGTGCCTGGGTGCCTCAGTCAGTTAAGCTCAGCTCAGGTCATTATCTCACAGTTCATGGGTTCAAACCCCGTATCAGGCTCTTGTGCTGACAGCTCAGAGCCTGGAGCCTGCTTCAGATTCTGTGTCTCTCTCTCTCTCTCTCTCTCCCCCTCCCCTGTTCATGCTCTGTCGCTCTCTCTTTCAAAAATAAATAAATGTTAAATAAATAAATGTTTAATAAAAATTTAAAAAATTCTAATAAAATTTCTTCTACTGGGTTTCTACTAATCTCCAAGGGCAAAGCTCTCTACAGATTCCAGTGATTTCAGCAATTTAGCTCAAGGCTCCTTCAATAGTGTTAGGTAATTGCCCCACCAGAAGGGAAGAGATAAAAAACCTTTCTACCCATTCATTCCATGGGTTCCAGTAGCCATTTGAATCAAGAGGTACAGACAATTTAGATAGGGTAGGTGGTAGAAGCGAGGAACATCCAACTCAGGTCACTGTCTTCCTAGAACCTCCCTGTTTTGAATCTCTGAGTATTAACCTGCAGAGATATTTTTCCCAGGGGCAAAGATATAATGATAATCTTTTAAATGCTATCTGCTTGTCCCTTGTTGTTTAATGAAGAAATATATGAACAAATTGCAGAAAACTAAGATTCTCTGATATTTTTAAAGAAATGTAATTGCACCCACACCAAGTATGTATAATAACAGAAACTCAATTATTGATGTATCAAGTACTATTATATTTACTTTGGTAAATAGCTATGAATCGACTGCAATTGGCATTCATTTCATAAAAAAGACTATGCATTTTTACTTTTTAAACACTGCAAGTAAATTAAACAAAGGTTCTGAAATTTCATCTTTAACATCAACATCTTAAAACAAACTTCAGACTAAAATGTTTGACTTATCATTAAGTCTAAATAATTATCAATTTAAATTAATGAGCTTTTACTCTGAAGCCAAAACATAAAATGACATTCGATATAACAGTAAAATTCATGTATTCTTGTATTAAATTTTAGTAACTAGCACTTCCTAGCCTTACTTGTACTAATTACTTTCTAGAGTAATTGTGAATAACAAAGGAATTTCCTGTTCTCTATTATTTTAACCATCATTTACTATAATTAAAATGGCTTGAAAATATCTTATTTGCCCTGGAATGAAGGGAAAAGCTTAGAAAGAACTAAAAGAGCTATTATTTTGACTTGAACAACAATTACCCTTTTGCTCCCTTCACAACTCACTCTTACTTCCAATCCTGGATTTGATAATTTGGACAAAAGAAGAAACAGGTAATAAAAAGAACTGTACAAAACTACCTCTTGTTACCAACAATTCAAAACTCCACTTTTAAAGGACAAATGACTACTGCATTTATTATACAGTAAACTTGTAATTTCTAACAGTGACCCCAAATTTTATTAATGGTCAGGCCACTTGCTTTTCCCAGGAAGCTTGCCATAATGGAATTACCTTTCAAATTGCATACTGTTATTATTCACTAGCAGTAAAACACTCCTATCGCGAGCATTAATTTCCAGCATCAAAAAACTACCATCACGTGCAACTAATGAAAATACAAATAACAAATTATACATTTTAAAACTACATTTGAGTTTGAAAATCCTAATAGAAGGAACTGTCTGTGGTAACTGTGTAAAAATATGACTCCTAACATCGGATATTTTGTTTGTTTTTTTGTTTGTTTGTTTATAAGCAAGCTCTACATCCGTAGGGCTTGGACTCCCAACCCCAAGATCAAGAGTTGCATGCTCTACCAAGTGAGGCAGCCAGGCATCCCCTGATGTTTTCTAGTAAGAGAATTATTAGAAAAAAAAATCTAGTTTCTTATGAGAACTATTTTGTGTGTGTGAAACCTACCCCCAAAAAATAATTTGAGAAAAAGTCAGTAGAGCAAATCATGGTTCTCACATAAAAATGAATCATGTATTTTTAAAACAGAGTCTGTTTTGTACCTGATATTGGGAAACATTAATAGAGACTATGTCTACAGGATAGACACAATCAAGACGGAAAATAAACATATCCACATTGTATTATAATCTAATATAATGAGTTATAATGGAGGTACAAGATGCAGTAAGAGCTGTATTAGTTAAGATTGTATTAGTAGTGTAAGGGTGGAAAAGTTTCCCTTCTTGCCTTCTAGGTTCTTTGGCTGGTTTAATAATTAAATTGATATTAGACAGATTAACAAGAGAAAAACAAACAAAAGGTTAGTAACATGTATACATGGGAGAGACCCAGAAAAACTGAATAACTCTCCCCAATGGCCAAAGCCATCACCTTAAGTACCATCTTCAGCTTAAGACAAAAAAAAAGGTGTTGGGAGTGAATGGCCGGTTATAGGAGGTTACCTGGAAAAGCACAATAAGCAAGGGTAAGGTTGTTATGCAGATTTAAGTTGCCACCTTCTCCACTGATGGGAGTTTCTAGAGATTGAGGCCTACCTCACCCCCTTCCTCATACAGCCCAGTGACACACCCTTAGAAAGAGACGTGTCCCTTATGTAACTCCTACTGAAGGATAACTTGGTTTTCAGACCTTCTCCAGTGTTTACAGACTCTTAAAGAGACAAGAAAAAAAAAAAAAAAAAAAACACCTACCATAATCCTTATGCCAAAGGAATTCGGCCCCACTATAGTCCTGCCTTTGAAATTTCCCCAGAGGTTAAATTGATAGATTGAACCACATGTCACTGAACCAGTCTCTCATTTCTAAGAATAGATCAGTTTAGTTTAACCGTTGTGTCTCTGATGTGGTTTGAAGTGTTGGGGTTCAGAGCCAACGGCCAAGTAGGAATTTTTGAGATGTCTTGGGCACAAAAAGGCGGTTTTATTAAAGCACTGGGACAGGACTCCTGGGAAGAAGGAGCTGCACTGTGGTTGTGAAGAGTGGCCCATTATATTCTTTCAAGTTGGGAGGGATTTGGGGATAGAACAAACCTCCAAGGAATTTTGGAAACAAGGTTTCCAGGACCCTGAGGGGGCTAGCTATTGTTAAGAAAAGGTCACTTATTACTATTGAGTAAAAACTCAGTCATGAGGCCCTTTAGATGTATATCAGGGGGCCATATGCTTGGAGGATGATTGCTAACATATATTTGGGGGGTAGAGATAAAAGAAGTTTCCAAAGGAATTTTTATATGTTAAAGTAGACTTACAGGATCCTGGGGGGGGGGGGGGGGGGGTGCACTGATCTAAGATTTAAGATTGCCTTTTGCCCTTAGCAAAGTGTCAACATCAAGGCAGTGGAGCTCTCAGAGGAAGGTCACTCTGCGTGTTTCAAGAACTTGTCAATGGGCTGTTGGCAATAAGGAAACTGAATTCTTATTTCTTCTGCCTCTGTTTCCTACATCATTTCATTTCAGGAGGCTGGTCTTGCAGGTGTTCCCTTGCAAGAGCACCCAAAGTTAGGCCTGAATTGTATGAGAAATTGGGTAGTTAATATATTTCTACGGAAGTGAAAGAAAACCAAAAATTAATGATTGGAGCAGACTACAAACCCAGTCTGAGTCTTGAGGGAAGTCAAGAGATGAGAAGATTGCCACATGTGATAGAGTAGGCAGTTAGCTAGATACAAGCAGGGAACAAATGTTGTCCAAACTATACAAGGGTGAAGGCCAAGTTCCAAACATCCTGGACAGCCCCCAGGGGATATACAGGCATTTTTCCCTGTAATCGCTGCCTTACTGTAACCTATAGCTTCATTATAATACATTTACATTGTGGTTTTAACTCACCAATCCCCCACTCTCCTCCCCCCACAGTAAATGGCTGCTGTGACAGTTCTAACAGGGACCCTGTTAGGGTGTAGGCCCTGTATAGGGCCTAAAACTTCCCCTCCCAAGCAGTAGGAGGAGGCTCTTAGATGATTGGCTGAAACTTTAGTCAGGAATAGGCCCTGACTATGACCCATACAAACCTAAAAAGAAAAGACAACATTGACCCTCCCCCTCCCCTCTTGCAACCGCCACCACTGTGCCTGCCTGGCTCTCCCATCTGGAGAAGTTACTTTCACTTAAACTGCCATTAGACCCTTGCTTGACTAAGAGTTTGGCTCTGAATTCTTTCTTGGCCAAACTTAAGAACGAAGTCAGGAAGGGGGCATGCCATTGACACATGTAGGAGTCAAAGCATCATTTGCAGTTTGAATGTTTCTGATGATGTCATTGGGCGGTAAGCTCTCAGTGGCCCACACAGCAACAAGCACTAAGACTGTCTAAATCGAGCTCTTGTGAAGATTTCTCTGAAGTTCAAACCAAGTCATCTAGCTTCAGTCTGTAGAGCTGCAGGAACAGGTTTAGTTCTCAATGATTCCTAATCAAAAGGTTGAGAAAAAATTGGAAACATCAGTTTGAAGAAGCATAGGTATTTGAGGAAACCAGAATTCAGGAGCCATTTTGGTTTATAGACAAATAACAAATCCTGGAAGATAATTAATCAGAACTAGAATCTAATATCTACAAAGATATGTTACTAAAATAGTTTCTCTCTAAAAACACTCTCATTTCCAACAAAGATAAGCAAGTAAGACTAATTTGCTTGCCAGATACATTTAAGTTTCAATAAACTTGGCCTGATTATATAAGTGCAGGAAGAATAGCAATTGTCTCTATAGACCTTTTTTTTTAATTTTTAAAATTAAATTTTTTTTTATTTTAGAAAGAGAGGAGGGGAAAGGGGCAGAGGGGGATTGAGAGAGAGAGAGAGAGAGAGAGACTGTGTCATAAGCAGGCTCCACACTGAGAACATAGTCTGACACAGAGCTTGTGTCATGACCTGAGCCGAAATTAAGAGTTGAACACTCAACTGACTGAGCCACCCAGGCACCCCCTATATAGGCCCTTTTTAAATCGGCTTTGCTGGAAGTTTTCATAAGGAGTGTCAGATTGAACTTTTAAAGCCTCTGGAGGCCAGGAAGCCAAGCCAAAGATTGGCTATTAGACTCACATGCAATATATATAGACTGGGTGAGTTCCAATCTTTTCAGGGTCCCCAAAATATCCTCAAGTTTTCTACACCTGCCAGGAAGTGACTTTTTTCTCATCTGGTAAGTGAGCTAGAAACCCTGTAAGCAAAGTACTAGGCTGTTTTTCCAAGGGGCTTTATTGGCTCCTTAAAGCTGTCTGTCTCATTCCTTAAAGAGTCTATGCGTGTCTCTCTCACATACAACATTCCATAAAGCCTTGGTAATATAAATGATGTTTCCAATTGCGTCCTCTTACAGGGAGAACAGATGCTTACTGCACTTATGCAAATAAAAAGATAACCATGAAAATACCAGGGTGCTCACTGAGAGTTTCCAAATTCTGGAGGGAGGGTTAAGGCAGGAAGAAAAAGATAACTGTTTTGATTATTCACCAAGGTGTATTTTACCAAACTTCTTCTGTAAGTTATGCTTAGCTTAAGGGAAAATTTTTCCTTAAATTGGGAAAAACAAAACATTTTTAAAAAATCAACAAAAAGTCAGGAAAATTACAATCATCTTCATCAGTTCATTCAGGCCCATGCTAATTTTTGTCCTGCCTAGATCCAGTTTGCCCATTGGCTCTGGAAATTCTTACCCAGTTCAGTTTTATAATCTTAAGGTTGTCAGAAACCTGTATTCTAGAGTACTTTCCATGAGTTTTCTTGAAGATGAAGTACTTTGCAAACACTTTTGGAAAAGCATCCGAGTGAAATACTTACTCTCTGTAAAGGATAAAGACTTAAAATGGCCATGGTTAGAGATCTAATGAGAGTTCATTACCATGCAGTTGACAAGGAAATTTGGTTATTTCTGTGACAAACAACACTTCAAGATAACTAGAGTTACAAGTGATAACATTACACCAGGACATAGCAGATTTTTAGGAATTTCATACAATTTCTAGAACACTTATAAATATATATCTATACAATTATAATCTAAGAAAGTTTAGTATTTTGGGAAGCTTATGAAAAATATCAAAGTTCTGGGGGCGCCTGGGTGGCTCAGTCAGTTGGGCGTCCGACTTAGGCTCAGGTCATGATCTCGCAGTCTGTGGGTTTTAGCCCTGTGCCGGGCTCTGTGCTGACAGCTCAGAGTCTGGAGGCTGCTTTGGATTCTGTGTCTCCCTCGCTCTCTGCCCCTCCCCTGCTCATGCTCTGTCTCTCTCTGTCAAAAATAAATAAACATTAAAAAAATTTAAAAAAAAATCAAAGTTCTGGACACTTGAATAATAGGATCACAGGCCACTGTGAAACAATACCTACCTAACCAAAGTGACAAAGACTTCACAGGTCTTTGTAATATACAAGGTTACATTATTCTGAGCAAAGCTTAGCTCTTTTAGTATCAAGAGAATTAGGTTTACTTACATAATTAAATCCCTGATGATAAAGATAACATGAAGTTTAGGGGATTATTTTGATAAAACACAAAATTTTGCTTTTTAGGCAGATTACTTTAAAAGTTAAAACAAATAAACAAAAAAAAAAAAAAAACAACCTTTTACAATCTCTTACCAAAAGCAGACCAATAGTACAAGACATTGCCGTTGTTTAACAGAAAGAAAACCAAATTCTAATTTTGTACCAGTTCACTCTTGATATTAAGGTTCTTTTACTCACTTAAATTCATTCCAGTCTTAGCCACTCCTGAGCATGCATAAAATTTATTTCTAAGGATTACTTTCCACAGACCTTCTACAACTTTCAGATTTTGCTCTGTTGTTCTTCTTTCCCATTTTGAAATAACCAGTTTTACCATTAGACAAATTTACTTTTTTCCCCTTCAACAAAAACGCATTTTTATTTCTCATACATTCTTTTACTAAAAACACATATCCTAATTTCCTTGTATATGAAGATGTTTCCCTTATTATGTCTGGTAATTTTAGTTACATATATATTTTTTTAACTTTTTTTAATGTTTATTTATTTTTGAGAGAGAGAGAGAGAGACAGAGTGCGACCAGGGGAGGGGAGGAGAGAGAGGGAGACACAGAATCAGAAGCAGGTTCCAGGCTCTGAGTTGTCAGCACAGAACCTGATGCAGTGTTCACGCTCACTAACCGTGAGATCATGACCTGAGCCAAAGTCAGATGCCCAACCAAGCCACCCAGATACCCTTAGTTACATATATTAATTAACATTTTTAACGCTTAGAAATCTTAATCTCTAGTAAAAACTAAGAAGTAAGCAACTGTAAGCTGTTATACCGTTATTCTCTACATTAGCAAATTTATGAATACATTTTATAATTTCTAGAAGCATGTGCTACTTCGTAGTATAATCTTCCAACAAAGCACAAAGCATGTTTAACTTTAGTTTCTCTTTAATTAGGCCAAAAGTAGATAAACGTTTGTTTAGTAATTAGCGTTTCACTATTTTATTTTATTTGGAAATGGTCTAGATATTCAATGAATTTCTATTATTTAACTTAACTGAGCAAAATTCTAAAGTTTCAAGTCATCAAAAATATTTGGAAGTGTGAAAATTAATGAAGAGAAACCTCCGTAAAATTGAGTCAGGAGGTTTGGCAGTGGGAGCTACCATGACTTACCACTCATCTTCAATTACAGATCCAGCTGGGAGAGAGGGACCTTGTACATGGATCCTACTTTTCTTTTTTTAAGTTATTTATTTATTTTGAGAGAGAGAGAATATGAGCAGGGCAAGGGGCAGAGAGATTGATCCTAAGAAGGCCCTGTGCTGTCAGTGCCCCACATGGGGCTCAACCTCACAAACCATGAGATCATGACCTGAGCCAAAAATCAAGTTGGACACTTAACCCAGTGAGCCACGCAGGTGCCCCATACATGGATGCTACTTTAGATACTATTTTACTATCCCAGAAGGAGGAAGAAAGGCTTTCAGCATCCCAGCAAGAGCCCAGCCACTGAAAGATGGTCACAATTCAGCTAATGAAAAGCCACCATACCTTCAGTTCCCAGTTTACTCCAATGAACATTTAGTTGATAACCCCCTTCCCAACTTCCTGCTTTCCTCTATGTAAAATCATCCATTTGTTTGTTTGTTTGTTTTTTTAGCAGACTTGCCTATGGTTTTACCACAGCTTACTTGTCTGGATTGCAATTCTCTGCTATTCCTGAATAAACCCATCTTTTGCTAGTGAAATAACTGGCAGTTTGGTTTTTAACATTAGCTATTACTTAGTGGCCCATATGGGGATCCAGAAAAGACCCCCAACAGCTCTGAGGCTGGTGAGCAAACAGGTTACGGTACCCATAGGGCCAGCTGGCCTTACTGCTTTCTTGCCGATGACGGGGTTTGAGATAAACTTTTTTCCAGATTTTGAGCTCCACGCTTTGAGTTTGAGCTCTCCAGGCTTTGTTTGGTATCTGTTTTAAGGCCTTGGTTTTGTTTTCATCTCTAAGATTACTCATTTGGCTTTCAGTACAACTCTTTTTTGGACTCACAATATTCCTGATGGAACTGTGGAACTGTGCTAGCTTGTGGTCTGAGTCCTTTTTGGGATTGGACTATTCCAGGTGGAAGTGAGCTGGCCTTCAGTCCAAATCCTGCTTGGAATGGGATTGGACTGCCCCTTACTGGAGCTGTGCTGGTCTTTGGTCTAATTCCTTTTGGAATCAGGTTGTTTCTGAAAACCTCTAAAAAATGGGATCCCAGTCATCATAATGCCTTGATTGTTCTCCCCCCCCCCCAACCTCCACTCCCATACACCCTTACTCTGACTCTGACCAGTTTTATGTTGAAAAACTATGTTCTCCCTGCATGCACACTTATAACTAAGTGGACTTACTTAACCAAAAGTAATTTGAAACTTCAATGGCTATTATGATGAATTTTTGATCTCCCCACACTTCTTTTGCTCAAAATTAAGTTAGAAAGCCATGGTTCCTTAAAAGAATAGAAAAGGGGGGTGCCTGGGTGGCGCAGTTGATTAAGCGTCCAACTTCTGCTCAGGTCATGATCTCACAGTTCATGCGTTTGAGCCCCGCATCAGGCTCTGTGCTGACAGCTCAGAGCCTGGAGCCTGCTTCGGATTCTGTGTTTCCCTTGCTCTCTGCCCCTCCCCCGCTCATGCTCTGTCTCTCTCTCTCTGTCAAAAATAAATAAACATTAAAAAAAAAAACTTAAAAAAAATAATAGAAAAGGAAAAGAAAAAAAAAAACAAAAACCTAACAGGATTCCTATTTTAAGTGGTACCTCAAGACTTCCAGATATTTTTAGGATTCTAAGTTTGCCTTTTTGCAAAATACTATTTCTAAATTGACTGAGGCAAACAATTGAAAGAGGAAAATGGCTTCTGAGGCATCTTTTTCCCCCCTTTCCATCTTTTTTGTCTGTAGACACATGGTGGCCATCTTGTGCTCAGGCCCCACCTCCAATGCCATTTTGCTCTATTCTGTCTGCTGAACTTACTTTTTCCTTTGAATCTCTCCCCATTCACTCCTCTCCTGAGCCTATTGAAACTGCCTTTAAAAAAAAAAATTAATGTTTATTTCTTTTTGAGAGAGAAAGACACAGAGAGTGAGCAGGGGAGGGGCAGAGAGAGGGAGACACAGAATCTGAAGCAGGCTCCAGGCTCCCAGCTGTCCGCACAGAGCCCCACGTGGAGTTTGAACTCATAAACTCAAGATCATGACCTGAGCCAAAGTTGGACCAACGAACTGAGCCACCCAGGTGCCCCAATAAATAAATAAACTTTAAAAAATGTTATGATCCTCCTTTATTTTTTTAATGTTTTAAAAACATTTGTTAATGTTTGATAGAGAGCATGAACAGGGGAGGGGCAAAGAGAGAGGGGGATGGAGGACCTGAAGTGGGCTCTGTGCTGACAGTAGCGAGCCTGAGGTGAGGCTTCGACCAAGAGATCATGACCTGAACAAAAGTTGGATGCTCAACCAATTGAACCACCCAGGTGACCCACTGCTTCTCCTTTAAATGTTGGATCCATCCAGGTAGCATTTAACTCTATATTTATTAATGACCTTAACTGAGATCTTTCTCTTTTAGTTAAAAGGACCAGGATGGAATGGGAAATTGCCTGCTCCAAATTTAGTTAATAAGGCAAACTAGCTTGCTCACATCCTAAATGAGTTGCCTAAAAGAAAGACCACTAAAATTCTCAATTTTCAATTCTGGCAAATGAAGTTCCCTAAACAAAACAAAAAACCTTCTGGTTTTTGCTACTATTGCAAAGGGTCAGGGCACTAGAAAAATATTGTTACAAATTTAAGCACTCTGGTGTCTTCAGCCCTCTAGCCAGCCTTTCCAATGTCCTCCCAATTCCAGGAAGAGGGTTCTGAAGAACTACATAGGTTCTTCCCAGTCTTTTCCCTTAATCAGCTTGAGAAACCATTCTCCAGATTGGGAATGAATCTATGTAGTGAAACCAGAGCTATGCTCTCAGTACACAACTCCACTGCTATAAAGTAGCTCCTGCCTCAGGGCACTAAAACAGTTCAGGGGGTCTTTAACAAACCTCAACAGGTTCCTGTCTCTGAACCTCTTCCCTTTTGTTTCAGTTTTTTGAGAGATGCTCATCGTTTTCCCTCTTAATTCTTCCATTCCGATTAATTTATTGAGCTGAGATTCCATAGAAAACTATCATGCCAGAATTTCTCCCAAAAGGGAGAATAATTCTAGAATCCGAAGGGAGAAATAATTCTAGAAGCTGACAGTAGTAATCAAAATAACCAACCAGGAGGACGAAATGACTCCCAGCCTCTTTTCAACGCTCCGTCCCTGATGGCACTATAGCTGAGTCTGGGGACACTGAGCATTTGTTCCTATTGGATCAGCTACCACTCTCTTTATAGGCAAAATCTTCAACTGGTATCAGCAGAATCCACAGTGCGACTCCCATCAAGATTCAAATAGATCCCTCCAAACCTCTCCCCATAATTAGTCAAGGCCCTATGGTAAAGAAGCCCTTCAGGGCATCAAGCCTATAACAGAAGATTACAAGGCTCAGGGCCTCATTATCCCCTTCATTAGTCCCTGTAATACTCTTATTTTACCTGTGAGAAAATCCAATGTCTGAGGATGGAGGTTTGCCCACAACCTCTGAGCAATGAACAATACTGTTATCCTTTGGCATTCTCTTGTTCCTAACCCCCCATGTGCTACTAACATCCATCCCCACTGAAAGCAAAATTTTTCACTGTAATTGATCTCTGCCATACATTTTTAGTATTCCAGTTGATAAAGACAGTCGGCATCATTTTGTTTTCACTTGGGAAGACAGTAATACACCTCCTGGACAGTAATGTCCCCGGGTTCCAGAGAGTCCTTATTTTTCACAAAACATAGAAGCTGATTTGGAGAATATAGAGCTTTCTGCAGCATCTACCTTGTTGTAATACATAGGTGATTTGCTTCTCTGTTCTTCTTCTCAAACCTATTCACAGGAGGCAACATCCACCTGTTAAAACTTTTGGCCTTAAAGGGAAATAATACATAGGTGTATTGTAATACATAGGTGATTTGCTTCTCTGTTCTTCTTCTCAAACCTATTCACAGGAGGCAACATCCACCTGTTAAAACTTTTGGCCTTAAAGGGAAATAATACATAGGTGTATTGTAATACATAGGTGATTTGCTTCTCTGTTCTTCTTCTCAAACCTATTCACAGGAGGCAACATCCACCTGTTAAAACTTTTGGCCTTAAAGGGAAATAAAGTCTCAAAAACAAAAAAATCCCAGTTTGTTCAAACTCAGATTAGATACTTAGAACATCTGATCCCAGATAGAGGTGCATTTGGACCTGGATGAAACCCCTCATAACTGCTTAACACTGACAGATTACCTTCTGACTCCCCATGATAATTTATAGAAAATTTTCTAACCAGTGCAGATTTTTCACGGTTTAGTGACAATTCTTATTTAAAAGTTAAAAGTGGTAAACATCATGCTGAGTATGCTATTACAACTCCCTTTGAAGTCACTGAGGCCACACCTTTCCCCTTGACTACTTCAGCCCAGCAGGCTGGGTTATATGCCCTTAGCCAGGCTTGCACTACTGAGAGTGTGGATGCCTTTGGGATAGCTCATGATTTTGGAATGTTATGGAAATGAGATTTCCTTATCTCCAATGGGAATAAGATTAAAAATGGCTGTCATGTCCAAAATTTATTAGATGCCATGCATTTGCCAGTGGCTGTAGCTATTATTAAGTTTCATGGGTGTTCCAGACTCAATCCCTAGACCCAGAGTAATCCAACTCACTGATATTTCCACTAAAAATGCTGCTTTCATGGAAATCAATAGCCAGGTCTTTGTCATGGTACAAGAGGATGTTCTCCTAAATGACAATTTGGACAAATTGACCGCAGATGCCCAACAATTGGCCCCAGTAAGGAGAAATAATATTGGAAATCTAATAATTGTCAGTTCACTAAAAATAAAGAACAATCCAAATAATGATCTGGCCCTTCCAGAAATCCTTAAATTCCCAACACTTACAACCATACATGCATTAAACCATTGGTCTGCTGACAAAATTATAATACTCATGAATCAATGTTGGTTGGAAAAGTTAATAAGGCTACAAAAAGTGCCTACTCTTGCTTGTTTCACCTGTCCAAAGTACAATCCTGGGAAACCTGTCCATACCACCTCTGGGTATTTTAAATTGCCCAATGGACCATTTGAGTTTTGGCATATGGATTTCATGCAGCTCCCCCAATCTCATGGATATAAATATGTTTTAGTTATGGTTTGTATGTTTTCTCCCTGGACTAAGGATTTTCCTTTTAGACAGTCCAATACCTCTTTTGTGGCTAAAATTCCATTAGAAAGGATTATCCCTACCTGGGTAACCCTTCTCAAACAACATAGTGATCAGGGAACCTATTTACTGGTCAGGTCAACAAGTCTGTGCTACTTTTACAACACTTACATTGTACATACCATCCTCTATCCTCAGAGGTAGTCAAATGCACCAACGGTATTATTAAGACTCAATTTGCAAAAATTGCAGAAACTCTCCAAAAACCTTGGACTAAAGCATTGCTGTTTGTCCTCTAAATCTCAAATCTACCCCATTTGGAACACAGACTCTCAGCCTTTGAGACAGTCACAGGACATCCAATATACATGGCCCCTGCCTCCTTTTATCCATAGTTGATAAAAGGATATATACTTCAATAGCATGAAGACCTAATTGATTCTATTAAAAATAACCACCCTTGAGGAGTGCCAGGCTGGCTCAGTTGGTTAAGCATCTGACTCTTGATTTCAGCTCAGGTCATGATCTCAGGGTCATGATCTCATGACCTCAGGGCTCTGTGCTGACAATGTGGAGCCTACTTGGGATTCTCCCTCTCCCTCTCTCTCTCTCTGCCCCTCCCCTCTCATGTATGTGCTCTCTGTCTTTCTCTCTCCCTCAAAATAAATAAACTTAAAAATAGATAAACTTTTAAAAATAATAAATAACCATGCTTTAGAAATCTTTTTGCAATGTACCCTTGGGAGATGATGACAAGCATCACAACTTGCAACCTAGAAATTTTGTCTCTTGAAAAAAAATCTCCAGAACGATTCTTCAATGTCACTGGAAAGGCCCTTATTAGGTGCTATTAACCAAACTTTGTGCTACCAAACTCCAAAGGATAGATTCTGGATTCACGTGACACATGTAAAGAAAGCACCAAACCCTGAAGGAAACTGCACACCACTGGTGACCTGAAAGTGAAGATTTCCTGGAATTGAAGCAGACAATACCTGATGAGACAGTTTTCCCAAGACAGTCATACCAGTCCTTTTTCTCACTGTTGCTTCTGCTGTCTCTCTCATGGAAAGACAAGGCCCTTGTTTGTATCTCCCAAGCCGTTGCAAAAGGGGGAACCTCTTTTCTTTTCTTTTCTTTTTTTTTTCCTTAAAATAAGTTCTGTGCCCAACATGGGGCTTGAACTCACGATCACAAGATGAAGATTTGCATATTATACCAACTGAGCCAGCCAGGCACCTGAAGAAACCTTTTTTGTTTTTTTTTGTTTTTTTAATTATGGACTTTTGGAAATGGCTTGCTCGTGATATCAAAACAAGTTAATTATCAAACAAGTTAATTTTTCATTCGCTTTTTCTGAAAGGTTAGAAGGTTCTGAATTCACAAAAGTCTCCTTTCGTCTGAACTATTAACTGCCTTTGGATTCTTTTCTTTCTTTTTTTTTTTTTTTTAGAGAGAGAGAGCACTTACATGCACACACACACACACACACAGCACAGGGGAGGAGGAGAGAGAGAGAGAGAGAGAGAGAGAATCTTAAGCAAGCTCCATGCTCAGTATGGAGCCCAGTATCATGACAGTGATCATGACCTGAGCCAAAATCAAGAGTTTGATGCTTAACTTACTGAGCCACCCAGATGCCCCTGACTTTGGATTCTCATCCAAATTTATGGCCTCTGATTTTGCAACCTTACAGTTTGTATTATCAATAGCACATTTTTTCCAAATTGTTCTTATGAAATAACAATACTGTTTTAAAACATCTTTGAAGTTTTGCTCTTTTACAATACACATCAGCTATTGTTTCATGTTTATACCTACACTGTAGCTTCCCAAATGCACTCAGTTAATTCTTCCAGTGTGCTCTTGCACTGTTCATTATCATGCTTTCTTGGTTGCTTTAAGCAAAGACTTCAGGAGGCATACATGACTCCAGGTTGACCATTTGGGGAGAACTTTCCTCCCCTATGACAGAATAAGTGCCCATAAATATCTCAGTTGGCTATTTTCAGACCTACAGTACTGGTTTAGAACCATCTATAATTTTGAATCGTTATGTTACTTCTTCTGTTTGGCAAATTTATTTTAAGTCATAGATTTTGTTGTTTGTTGGTTTTTTAAAAGATGTACCCAGTAGGGTGCTGTTAGCTCAATGCTTCAAGATGATCCCCAATACTTATGACCTTGAGAAAGAAACTTTAGATGAGAAGTACCTGAGGGTTCTCCCTATCTAACCTTCCTTGTTACTCAAATGTGGCCTGAAGAATTTTCCAACTGCTAAGCACTTTCCCTCTGACACAGGACATGACAACCAGCAAAGGTTCTTCCTTGCACTGAGGCACAAAACCACTAATATAAAGAACCTGACTACTGGTCACCAATGCTTTCAAAAAAAGATCTCAATCAAAAGGAAAAAATGTGAAAATTAATTAGGTGTAACCTCACTAAAATTGAGTCTGGAAGTTCAGCAGAGGGAGCTGTCATGTTTCAACACTTATCCTCAATTGCAAATCCAACCAGAAGGGACAGACCTTGCGCATGGATGCTATTTTAGATATATTTTACTATCCCAGCAGGAGGAAGAAAAATTTTCCTCATCCCCCCCAGCAACAGTCCAGCCAATGAGAGAAGGTCACAACTCAGCCAATGAAAAGCTAGTATACCTCCAGATCCCAATTTCCTCCAATTGTATTGATAACAACCTTTCCAAATTTCCACTTGCCTCTAAAAAATCATTCCTTCCTTTTTGGGGACAAACTTGCCTACGTTTTGCCACAGCTTGCTCCAGATATCAATTCTCTGCTATTCTTGACTAAACCCATCTTTTCCTAGTAAAATAACGAGAAATTTAATTTTTAAGGTTAACAAAAGTTACTTTTACGTACACATACTACACAATATAAATACTGCTAGCAAGTTTCCCTAAACTCTTATCCCACAAAGTATCTAACTCACTTGCTCCCAAAAATTACATTGAGACTTCCCATGAAAACTTCATGAGACATTAGACAAAGTCTGCCATCATCCCAAGCTATGTTTCTTCCTGACAAATTTTGTAACACAGATATAATATAAACTTATTTGACTAGTAAACCCAGGTAGAATAAAAGTTGTATGTCTGCATTATATTTAATTATGATAACTCTAAAGACATGTCTAATTTAATTAAACCAATCAACATAAACTAACTCTAATACCAAATATATTTCCAGATCACATAAATCTGAAAAGCATTTGGATCAGTTTGTTATATTACTGTGAACTTTAGGAATACTTAATTGATAAGTACTTAATTCTAAGCCAATTAAATAGAGCTCTTTACAAATCACTTTGACAACACAATCTGGAGGTAGAAAAATATAACACATCATATATATATATATATATATATACACCCCACACACACATATATATGTACGTGTATATATGTATATATCTAATATATACACACACTATATATACACTAGAGAGAGAGACATATAACCATTCAGACTGACATAGAGACCCTCCACAGTTATGGCCTTAAAATTTTAGCCATGAGTCAGGTCTATTTCAATTTTCCCCTTCCTTAAGTGGAAGACAATTCTGTTTCCAATCTGATATTTTACAATATCTACAAGCATTTTAATATGATGGAGGGAGGTTTGGAATTGGTAAAGATCAGTGAGGCACATTTCTGGTTTTTGTAGACCCTGCAAGACAAAATAGTCATTGCCCATTCCCCAAACAACCAGATTACAGCCAGAATATCAAGGAACTGGCCCATCTTTCCAACTAAATTTATTTATTTTTGTATCAAGATTTCTACCTGAAAGGCTATATAATTTAGATCTATTGATATTGGGAGACATGAATTCTTTGTGATGGAGATCCAGCATACTCCCACAAAGGACATTGCATTGCAAGGCCTGAAGCAGGCAGAGGCTGGTTACAGAGCCCCAGAAAGTAGGAGGGATTGGAAGAGACAGCAAAGCAAACTCAGTCACCAGTCTCAGGAGCTTCTGCTAAATTCACTTCCTGGTCTTAGTACTTACATGAATAACCTGTATCCTTGGAACTGGAGATAAGGTTGGAGTGCTCTCTGTAAATCTTTTAGGGGAAGAAAAGTTAAAATAGACAGATGGAACTAAGACAAGGAAACCAAAGGGAACCCATGAAAAAATAGGTGTGTGTGTGTGTGTGTGTGTGTGTGTGTGTGTGTGTGTGTTTTCTTTGCTCTTTTCCTGCTTCTATTCTTGCTAGGACTTGCATCTCAACCTTACACGTGCTTTAATATATGTCCTCTTTGTAAAGGTCAAGTTAATGATTTCTTTGGAGTCTTCCAGCACAATAGATAACATCTAAGGAGTGACCAGGCCAGGTCCAAATGTTTATTTTCCAAGACCACTGACTCACCAAGACCTCTAGCTCCAGGGCATAAGCAACTTGTGGAGGACACCTGAGCATTTGTCCTTATTTGACCGGTTCCTGGATGCCTGACAGGACACGTACATCAGACTGTTGTCCTCAGTAAAAACCTGGATCCCAAGCAAAGATGAGACTCATTCTTCTTCTCCTTTCTTTTCTTTTTTTAAAGCTTCCTTAAGTTTTATTTTTTTTAATTTTTTTAACGTTTTTATTTATTTTTGAGACAAAGAGAGACAGAGCATGAATGGGGGAGGGGCAGAGAGAGAAGGAGACACAGAATCGGAAGGAGGCTCCAGGCTCTGAGCCATCAGCCCAGAGCCCGAAGCGGGGCTTGAACTCACGGACTGTGAGATCGTGACCTGAGCCAAAGTCGGATGCTAAACCGACTGAGCCACCCAGGCGCCCCTCTTCTTCTCCTTTCTGAATCATCCAGATGCTCTATCTGTATCTGCTCTATCTCTGCAATAAACTCTGCTCTCACTTCCTACTGGCTTATGTTTAATTTCTCTCCTGGGCATAACCAAGGACCCTTTTGGATGGTCCTGCAGGACCCCTCTGGGTCCTTGGACCTGGCCTTCCTGCATCAGAGCCAAATTTTGAGAAGGGCAATTTACATTGGATATGAATGTTAATTTTTGTTCGAAAATTGTCTAATTTCTGTTCTTTCATCTTGTTACGAGAGTCCCTAAGGTTAGACATTATAATTATATCTTTTTTTATTTGGCCTTTCCATAAGTACCAATAAGATATTTATTTAGGATGAGAGCACTCTAAAGAGGTTTTTTCAATATAGAAGTTTCTCCAAATGTTCCATCATCTGGCCATTGATGATGAGGATCTACTAATCTTAATAGGGACTCAAACCAATAAGCCTTTTTATGGGTTAATCATGGATGCAAGAAGCATCCTCAAGGAGAATGCAAGAGGTGCAGGCCTCACAAGATCCAGACAGGTCACTTCCAGAGTCAGCCTTGAAAGCACAAGCACTAATTATAAGGGGCCGAGTTTTAAAGGACTTTTCCAAACAAAGGGAATCACGTTCCCCCTTTCCCCCACTTTTTTTACTTCCTAAGTTTGGATCCATAGCCTATTCAGCTCCCTGTCAGACAAATAGGCATCCTCCAACTGGCAAAGACCAGGGAGAATATTCTCACTGGTCAGAAAATAGAAAATAGAAAACAGTGACCATCTCTGGGAAGACAAAGAAAGACTAGAAAACAGGAATACTTATCACCAGATCTTTACCAGTGTTGCTATACCCAAGGAATGAATTCTGCAAATATTTTCTCCAGCTTATCTTAAGTTAGAAAAGAAAAATGTATTCTCACTTCCCCTGAATCCTGCAAGCAGAGATCCTGGAGACTGATACGGTATTAATCTTACCTTCTGCCAGCTTTTTGTCAAAGGTCCCAAGATCTGCAGCAACCCCAGAGCCAGCAGTGTCCAGCCAGTGAAAAATCCCATCCAGGTTGCCAAAACTTCAGGGGCAGAAGATTTTTTTGTCTTCCTTTCTAGCTTTCTTGGCTCATCTACGAATTACACTGATATTACATTAACAGAAGAAAACCAAACAAATGTTTAGTAATGTGTATACACGGGAAAGACCCAGAAAAACTGAGTAACTCTCTGAAATTGCCAAAGCCATCACCTTAAAACCATCTTCAGATAAAGACAAAACGAGATATTGGGGGTGGACAGTCAGTTATGAGAGATTATCTGGACATGCACTGGAAACAAGGGTAAGGTTATTCAGACCTAAGTCATTGCCTTCTCCACTGATAATAGTTTCTAAAGATTGAATCATCCTTCTCTTGCTGGTACAGCAAGGGAGACACCCTTACAAATAAAGATTTTCCTTATACATGTACACGTCTCTTTAAAAAAGGTAACTTCTGTTTGGTTTTTAGAGCTCCTATGTTTGCAGTTTCTTAAAAATTAATCAGCCTAAAATAATCCTTATACCAAAGAGACATATTTTGGGGTGGCAAATGGTGCCTCTACAGTGGCTATAATGGATAAATTCCCAAATCTCTGTGGTTTAACACAATAAAAGTTTATTTTTCATTCTCACAGTTGTCCTATGCAGGAGTTGCTCGTTGGACAGTTCACCAACCAATGACTTGGGGGCCTGGGCTCCCTTCTTATAATAGCTCCCAAGATCCACTTGAGGGGATCTTTAAACCAACCACCTGAAAGTGAAAAACAGCATGGAGGATGACAACAGGAAAGCAATTACGGGCTAAGCTTACGTGTACACAATTTTCCCGCCCACGTTCTATGGCTGTGTCAAACAAGTGAAGCTGAGAAAGATTTTGTCATGTGCCAGATAGAAAAAGAAATGTATTTGATATTCTGCAGCAAGGTCTGCACAAAAGTAGAGTAATAAAGGGCAATTTCACAGAGGCATTAATTCCTCCACTAACTTTTCAGAAATATGGTCCACTTTCCAGGTGGACAATACATTGTGTGAAGAGCATCCCAGGCAGAAGTAAAACAAGGATAAGTAATAATACAGGGTATTGGAGGAAGAGTAGGTTGTATGGTGTGACTGAAGTGGAAGAAACAAGGGTGCAGGATGGGAAACTGGGAGAACACTTAGCTCATCTCTACAAAACTTACCAAATATTTATAATATGTTTCATATATACTTTTAGGAGCTGAAATGAGGAAAAACATAAAGAACAAGTCTCATCCTCAAAGAGCCTCCAGTTCAGTGGATTCCACAAAATAGAGAACTGTGATTAAAATACAAGATAGACGAAAGAAAGAAAGAAAGAAAAAAAGAAAGAAAGAAAGAAAGAAAGGGGGCTTCTTCCTAGATAGCTCAGTCAGTTAAGCATCTGACTTCAGCTTAGGTCATGATCTCACGGTTCGTGGGTTCAAACCTTGCAGCAGGTTCTGTGCTGACAGCTCACGGCCTGGAGCCTGCTTCGGAATCTGTGTCTCTCTCTCTCTGTCCCTCCTCTGCTCTGCTCTGTCTCTCTCTGTCTCTGAAAAATGAATAAATGTTAAAAAAAAATTTTTAAATAAATAAAATAAAATACAAGATAGACTCCAGACAAACTTAAGAGAAGAATCAATAGGACTTTGTGTGTGATTGGATAGGAGGTGGTAAGAAAGGTGAGAACAATAGATGGGGGGTAACAAAAGAAATACAAAATAATTTCCAGACTTTAATTTGGGAGACTATGTAATTAGGAGAGAGAATATAGGAACAGAAATATGTTTGGGGATGGGTAGAATCAATTGATGAAATTAATTTTAAACTTTTGAGCTCCAGGAACTTAGGGAGCATTCACGTCAAGACTAGCAAGTCTTTAAAATCACATACCTAAGTGCGATTAAAATAAGCACCACATATACTAAAATTGGGACAATACAAAGAAGAATAGCATGGCCCCTGTGCAAGGATGGCACACAGATTTGTTAAACACTCCATATTTTTCAAAAAATGTTGTTGTCCCTTGGTCTCAGCTGGCTAGAACTGGGCTCTATCAGTTGTCTCTTTCTTTGCTGTATTTGCTGCATCTCCTACTTGAACTACTTTTCAGTTGGCCCATAAATACTTTTTTATTGTATAATAAAAAAATAGTCTTCAATAAAACCTCATGTAGGTATCACTCCATTAGATGAAAGATTTTTAAAAAGAAAGGACTTCCTCACTTCCTCTGTCCCTTGTAGATTTCTACCCATTCATAAGAATGAAACTACTTCCTTTATTATATGCCATTAGTAATCTTCTAATTGACAAAATTAGTAGATTCTTTTCATTCTGCCTACCAGAAGTCTTTGGGAATATGACACTGTTTGATCATCCCCGCTCTAATTAACACTACCTGACACTTTAAGTGTGATGACAGTGCTCTTTTCTGATGTTCTGACTAACTGACTAACTTATTAACATCTTACTGACTGGTTAGACATTCTTACTAACCGCTGAGCTTCTTGGATGACTCCCCTGCCTCTCCCTCTTTCCATATTTGGTCCCCTTTCCTTTCTTCTTCCATATGTCAACCTCCCCTACATCTCTGTCCTCAGCTACCAATTGCATCAAGGGTCTTACTCACAGGCCTCCAGAGAGGAGGGAGGTGGCCCAAATGAATGGGGAATATACACATATGCATACCTTGAGTGAAGAGTTGGATTCGTGATGAAAAAAGGCAGCTACTCCTCAGTTCCCTTTTATATTTGACTTATGAAAATGCCAAGCACTATGCCCAGATCACTGCTTTATTAAGAAAAGCCACCCAATCTGCTTTTTTTCAAATATTATAGAACAGTAAATGGTAACCCATTTGTTTATTTATTTAGTTATGTATGTATGTATGTATATATGCATTTATTTATTTAATATAGGATGATAACGTTAGGGATTCAGGGCAGGCTGCCCCAAGAAGGGTCAGTTTGGCATAAAGTTTATTTTGAGTTAAAAGTGATAAAAACCCAGCAGATGCAGGGAAAGCTCTCTGCCTCTGCCATAGCTGCCTACATTTACATAGGAAAGGAGAGCCTGTACCAGGAGGAGAGCTATTTACAGAGACTCCCCCTTACCTAAGGAACTTATCTGCATAATAGGACAACCTTGTTTTTCCAAACATCTCCTTTCACCTTCCTGTTAATGAGCTTTCTGCCTTGTATCCTCAGTCCTCGCCCCCTCTCCTTAGCTCATATATGCTCCTGGTTGCCTCATCGTCTTCAGAATTTCATGCCTCTGTAGATTCCCTGTATGTATGCCTATTAAATTTGAGTTTCTCCTGTTAATCTGTCTCATGTCAACTGGATTCTAAGTCCAGCTAGAAGGACCATAGGGCAGAGGAAGGTCTTTCTCCCTGACAATATTACGTGGTAGCCCATTTATTTGTTAAAATCTACTTAGGAGAAAAAAAATGCATTCCTCAAGGTTGCTAATTTGTCATCTCTGACATAATTGTTACAAATGACTCCTGAATTAATATCAACTGTCCTGACCTCCGTCCTTAGGTACAGTATCAGGGCTCCAGCTGTGAACTGGGTATCTCCATCTTGTTATCACCCAGGTACCTCAAATTCAAGATACTCCATAATGAGATGTGTGGAAATTGGCAAGTGTAATTTCTATTATCTTCACAAAATATGCTTCAGGACAAGCTTTGAACATTCTATATCCATCACCTTAATTTACATGTCAATGCTAAAGTTAAGCTAAAATTCAGAACTCTGAATGACTCATATGCAATTAGGCTACTTTAGTGTGTTGAACAATCTATATATAACAAGAATAACAATAATGGTAGATATAGTACAAACAATAGTAGTCAGTATCCACTGTTTCTATTATTGTATTAGGCATTATGTTAAGTATTTTACATGCATTAACTTAAAGAATCTTCACAACAACTGTAAGAGAAAAGTACTATCATTATTTCCCTTTTATATGTGAGGAAACATAGGCTCAAATAAGTTCCCCAAATAATCTTAGTACTAAATATATGGTTTCAGTATCTAAATCGAGACATGACCGATCTAAAAGCCTTCTAAACACCACACTCTATTGCCCATTCCAACCTATACCAAATTGTGGTGGTTGAAAATGAAGTTCACAATTTTTTGAACACTTTTGATGAGAAATCTATCATAAAGAATAAATTCTTTTTCCAGAATGGTGCTGTGCAATTAGGACCTTTGGGTCAAGGCAGATTGGTTACCCTCTATCCGTGGGAACATTGGCAATTATGGTGGGTCCAGCATCATTCTCTTCTTTGAGTCTTAGAACTTCTTTCCCCACGGGGACTGCCTGTTTCCCCTTCTGGAGGTTGGGTTGGCAATGTAAGAGCCATGCCTATCCTATCACACTGCAGGATTAGGAATGTGTATTAGTTTGCCAGGGCTGCCACAACAAAGTACCAAAGACTGGGTGGCTTAAACAATAGAAATTTATTTTCTCTTAGTTCTAAGGGCTGGTCATCTGAGATCCATGTATCAGCAGGGTTGATTTTTTTTTGAGGCCTCACTCCTAGGGTTGCAGATGGCCTTCTCCACGTGTCTTCACATGGTCTTCCCCTCTGTACATGTCTGTGTCTAAATTCCCTCTTCTTATAAAAATGTCAGTCATACTGGATTTGAGCCAACCTAAATGACTTTATTTTAACTTAATTACCTCCCTAAAGAAACTATCTCAAGAAGTATAGTCACATTCTGAGGTACTAGGAGTTACAATTTTGATCTATGAATTTTGGAAGAACACAACTTGGCCTATAACAGGATGTAACCAAAGCTAGCCAATCAGTACATCCCATGCTCCTAAAGAGAGAGGTTGGTCCTATGGGTATATTTTTCAAGCAAGTTTAAGCATTGCCTTTTTAAGGATTGATAGGAATGTAGAAAAAGGAAGATCTTTTCCTATTCTCTGAGATTCCTAGTTCCAAGGATGATACAGGTTTGAAAGCTTATCCATAAGCTGCAAAGTTTCTCTTTGCAGCCATGTAGAGAAAATCTGTAAGGATCAACATAAGAAAAGCAAACATAGGAGATGGAAAGAAGAGAGAATTCTGGTGATATCATTTGTCCAAAAATATCCAGCCATGCCTAAACCTAGTGAACCCCCATAACTCTTACTTGAAGCCATACATTTTTATTTCATTAAACCAGTCTGAATTAGAATTCTGTCACTTTCAGGGAGGCTGGGTGACTCAGTCAGTTAAGCATCTAACTCTTGATCTCAGCACAGGATTTGATTTCAGCATTGTGAGGTCAAGCCCCATGTTGAGCTCCATGCTGGGTGTGCAAACTAATTAAAAAAAAAAAGTTTAGAATTCTGTCACTTTCAACTGAAAGAGGTCTGATAAACATACCTTGGAAAAAATAGTACCTTTGGCAGAGTAAGTTACATAGAACAACTAATGTTGTATTGGTGTAAATATAAATCATAGTTTACCAAACACTATTAATAGTCATTGCCTCTATTGAAACAATTCTAAGATGTGTTGCTTACAGTATGTTGCAGACCAAGTGATGACTATCCTCCAGAATATTTCCCTACATGGAATTTCTTGGTGAAGGTGGGGTAATGGCAAATTCTTGATGTTAACGTGGGAACAACCAACTTTTTTACTGGGCTCCACCAACACACTCAGTTTAATGGATAGGACAAAAAGTATGAACAATAAATTCACAGACAAAAACTTCTCCACCTCTCTTGTAATATAAATGTAAAACAAAGAAATTTGTCTTTTTTTTCAGCTGTAAAACTTGTGAAAATTTATACCAATCCTAGTGCCGATTATGAAGTATTTTCTAGCTCTCTTCCTAATAAGGAAATCCATTTTTTGGATTTGCAAAATGTAGATTTGCATTTCCTGGGCAAACTGTGATTAACTTCACTCATTAGTTATGGCTAAACAGGTTGTAATCATAAATGATAACTTTCACTTCTAGGCCAAAACATTTAATCGCTAATGCAAAACTCTCCAGACCTCTCCTGGGTAGGATTCCAGAAAGGAGGACACAGAGCAAAGTGCCCACTTAGCCCACAAAAGGTATATAGTTTGAGCAAGATAAACACATAAGTTGTAAATCACTGAGGTTTGGGCTTGCTTGTTATTGTGGATTACATAGCTTATTCTGACTGAGATGAAACGTAAAATGTGGTAACAGCCTGTTTTGACAAAGTGTGTTAAAATTGCACACTTGATATACTGTTATTGGCAGATAAAATTGAGCAAACTTTTTGGAATAACTTTGGCAGGATGTCCTAGGAGATTAAGAAATTATTCATTTTGTCTCCTGTACTCTACCCTAATATAAAAAGGAAAAAGGGAAGAGGTGCTAGCCCTGGTCACAATAGTTTTATTTTCCAGGAAGTTCAAAGCTAAATTTATTTTAATAAAGTTCCAATGTATTGTAAGTTAAAAGTACCCACTCTCTGTGAGTTCAGGCCATGTGTTAGGGTTCTCCAGAGAAACAGAACAAGTAGGATACATACAGATATTTATTTAGAAATTTATTGCAGGAGATTTATTATAGGAATTGGCTCATGTGGTTTTAGAGGCTGAGAGGTACCACAATCTGCTGTCTGCAAGTGGGAGAACCAGGAAAGTTGGTGGTATAATTCAGTCCAAGTTCAAAGGCCTGACAATCTTGAGGCCAATGGCATAACTCCAGGTCTGAGTTCAAAAGCCTGAGAACCAGGAACACTGATGTCAGAGCACAGGAGAAAATGGATGTCTCAGCTCAAGCAGAGAGGTGAATTCACTCTTTTTCCATTTTTTTTTTTTTTTTTGGTTTTATTTATTTGTTTTGAATGATGCTCACCCACACTGATTAGGGTTATCTTCTTTATTCAAGTCTACTGATTCAAATGCTAATCTCCTCCAAAGACCCCCCCCCCCCCCATGGACAAACCCAGAAATAATATTTTACCAGCTCACTGGCACCACTTAGTGCAGTCAGGTTAACATCTAAACTTAACCACCTCAGGACACTTAATTATGAATTCAGGCTTTACCTCTCTTTGGCTGTTGTCATTTGCCCTTACTATGCTTTGGTTTCTTCATCTTAAAAATGGGATTTCCAATATCACCAAAATTAATTGGATAGAATAAACATTCAGCAAATGTTAGCTATTAATAGAATCATTATATAAGACCTTATATTCTGTTCCCCACCTTGTCCAAGTCTATATTCTCTGTCCTAATTTATATATTCATACCACTGATGCTTTATTTCTGTATGTTAGGATATTATTGTAAACTTATTTTAGTTCTATTCAGTCATTTATGGAGTAAAGTAGAATATTACTGAAGGTGTTGTCAAATAGCATCGCCTCTCCATGTTGAGGTTCAGGACCAAATAATATCAAAATATCACTATTACCGGGTCACCTGGGTGACTCAGTCGGTTAAGTGCCCGACTTCAGCTCAGGTCATGATCTCACGGTTCATGAGTGCAAGCCCTGCGTGGGGCTCTGTGCTGATAGCCTGGAGCCTGTTTTGTATTTTGTGTGTCTCTCTCTCTGTCCCTCCTCCCCTCGATCCCTCTCTCTCTCTCTCTCTCTCAAAATAAACATTAAAAAAAATAAAAAATATCACCATTGTTGTTACTTGCAGAGGTGATTGGAGACTGTGGGCAGAGTGAACTTAAGACCTTATCCTGAAATGAACAAATGTAAGCCCTTGCTCCACTGATCCCTGGGAGGACCAGGAAGCTGCAGACCCACCACACTGGGGCAGGGTCCTCATCAAATGGCAAAGAGTTAACAACAATACACCCCTTCTCCTGGCATAACAATTCAAGTAAAAGAGAGGGGAAGAAGTTCCATTGATTATATTTAACTACTTTTCCCAAACTCACCAATCAGGTAAGTTTCTCCTTTCCCCAAGAGTAGGTAAACATGAGAGATGGATAGAGACTGAAGGAATAACCCTGGCATAGGAAAACATGTGGCCAGGAAAACAGACATCTGTCCTCTGCCGTTTAACAGATTTTATTCACTGATTTCACTATTCTTAAACAGATCAGCCAGAGATGGCAATCACCTTGTGCAAGGACCAAAATCTATGTGCATAATCTTACTCTTCTCTTCTTAAGGACTTTCCCTAACAGCAACCATGGCTCATTTAGATATTCTCCCTTACTTTATACCCAAGAAGGGTCTACAACAGGTCAGATGCCTTGAATAAATGAGCTCCAAACCACACCATACCCTACTCATTTCTTATGTTATCTCCTACTTCAAGTTCTTTCTGGCTAAATTGTTCAACATAGACCTTCAGAAGTTATGCAATAAAACCCAAAGATGCTCCAATAATCATAAACATTAGAAATACACAAATTTTAATATACTTCTCTTAGAAAGTATCCTGGAAGACACTAAAATAAAAAAAAATTAAATTTCTTTATAAGTACAGTCCAAAGAGTTAAATTGTAAAATCCAATTATCTTCCCCTTGCAAGTTTCAAAGAAAGTAAAGTTCACATTTCTTTCTCTACTATTACTGCTGTGTCTTAGCAGAAGTATCTTATTCAGACACTAGGATGGATTTTAAGTTTCTTCAGCAGCTGTGGCCTGAGATGCTTTTATTATTGAAATACATGTGGTCTCTCACTCACATGGATAAATCCCAGAGTTAACAGATTATTGCACGAGACAATCAAAACCTGCGCCCTTTAGCAGTGTAACCTGTTTCTTAAATTGGTCTCTTTTCTTCTCTATTTTATGTAAAGCTCTTATCGTTTGCAGGCTTTCAGGAACTAATTTCTTCTCCATTTTCATGATCTCTCAATTCCTGTCTCTTTCCAGGCCTTGCCATTTGATTTTCAAACATATTTTTTAGATCTCTGCAGTAATTACACAGTCACTAGGTTCTTTATGTCCAAAATCATCCACAGTTTACCTTCACAACCCTAGAATGGATAATCCCACCAAAACAATAACAAACCCTGCCCTGAATGTAATCTTCTGCCTGGCTTACCTTTAATATGATTCAATTTGTCTGTCTTCCCTTACAGTCCCAATTTTCAGTTTTTGAGTATATTCCCTCAGGACGCAGGACTCTTCATGCTGACTGTTCACCAGCAATAGCTTTGTCACCTCTAAACTCATTCAGCAATTCTTTGAAGAGTTTATGCTGTTCATCCCCTCTCAAATCTATTCAGACTTTCTGTAACCACTTAGAATAGCTGCCCCATCTTCAAGGGGAGGATTACAACTTGCACCTCCTGTATGTATCACTGGAGTGACAGTAAATGGATCCCAAGAACATTTCCTGCCTGGAGGCTGGGAATTGAGACAGAAGACATTAGTCATGCAGGCCAGTCCCAAATATACCTAAACTCCCAGTTGCCCCCACTGTTTCCCTCATCAGAGGTCTAATCCAAATCAAGATGAGATCCTCAATCACATTTCAAAGGAAGTGAGAAGTTTTAAAGTTTACCAATTTGAGCCTTGAGGCATTTAATTAGATTAACAGATGATATGCAACATGATAGGAAATATATCAGATAAAAATGGGATCGGCTGGGCTCCTAGGTGGCTCAGTCACTTAAGGTTAAGCTTTAAGGTTAAGCGTCCCACTCTTGATTTCGGCTAAGTTCATGATCTCATGGGTTTATCAGATGGAACCACATGTTGGGTTCTGCGCTGACAGTACGAGCCTGTTTGGGATTCTCTCTCCCTTTCTCTCTGTCTCTTTCCCACTCGAGCTCACACACTCTTTTTTTTTTTTTTTTTTTTTAATTATTTGTTTTGAGAGAGACAGAGAGCATGAGTGGGCAAGGGTCAGGGAGAGAGGGAGAGAGAGAGAGAATCCCAAGCAGGCTCTGCAATGTCAGTACAGAGCCCAATGTGGGGCTAAAACTCATGAACTGTGAGATCATGAACTGAGCCAAAAACAAGAGTCGGAAGCTCAACCAACTGAGCCACCAACATGCCCCCACCTCTCTTTCTCAATGAATAAATAAACTTTAAAAAATGGGATTGGCAATTATGGGGGTTTTGTGTTGTATTTTTTTATTTTATTCGTTAGAAGTGCTCTTTATTTGTTTGCAAGACTCAGAGACTTGAGACTTCAAGCATAATAGAAGAAACTGTGATTTACTCTAGTAGTTTAAATTAAAATTTGTTTCAGAGATAGGGCACTTGGGTGGTTCATTCGGTTAAGCAACACACTCTTGATTTCATCTCGATCTTGCAAGGTCACAATCTTGCAGTCTCGGGACAGAGCCTGGGATCAAGCCCCACACTGGGCTCTGTGCTGACAGAGTAGAGCCTGCTTGGAATTCTCTTTCTCTCCCTTTCCCTCTCTCAGAATAAGCTAATAAACTGAAAACAAATTTTTTTTCAGAGGTAAATATAGTAAGTTGTCTCAATTTATTGAAATCAGGCGGTAGTTTCATTATATTAGTATGTATAAGTTTCGAATGTTAGAAATATTTCGTGATAAGGTATCTTTTTTAATTTCAAATTTGAGCCCAGCCAAGCACCAAGATGTTAGGTTTTTAGCTGCCAATGGTACCCTTTTCCCTCTCCAATTCAGAAACAGTTGAGAATACAGAAAGAAATCAGATGATTATAACATCATCTTTATCATTTGTGCAACAGCTTAGAGAATGTTGCTTTAGATCTTGAGCCAAGTGCCTTGCTAAACCTGATCCCTGGAATCGAATCATTGATCCAGCAGGGTAGCAGCCTGCAGACGTGGAGCCCCGCCACATCGCAGAGGATACGCATAAGCACATGCTCTTTGCAGGCAGGCAGATCTGAAAATACTGGCACAAGTCGCTACAGTGAACCAGAAGGGGCAAGAGAGAGTTCCCCTAGGTACTTAAAATATTCCATTTCTTGGTCTGCAGTCATTTCATGAGTATATAAATATGCAAACATCTGTCAAGCCGTACCCTGAAGATTTCCGTATTTCTCCATTGGTAATAATCAGCTAGGGCTGCCATAACATAATACCAGAGATAGAGTGGCTAAAACAATTGGGGATTATTTTCTTGCAGTTCTAGAAGCTGGAAGTCCAAAATCCAGGTACCGACAATGTTCTCCTGAGGTCTGCCTCCTTGGCTTGCACAGTGCTGACATACTCCTATATCCTCACATGGCCTTTTCTCTGTGCATACACATCCCCGGTGTCTCTTGATCTTCTTACAAGGACAACAGTCCTATTGGAATAAGGCCGCACCTTTGTGACCTCGTTTAACCTTAATTACCTTTTTAAAGGCCCTATCTCCAAATAAAGTCACATTGGGGGTAAAGGCTTCAACATCTTAATTTGGGCGAAGGAGGTACACATTTCAGTCCATAGGACCATATATGGTATATTCAATAACAATAATTAAGTTTAAAAATAAATACAAGAAGGAAAGGTTTATAAAATTGGAATACTTTAATAAAAACAGAGATTGAATTCACTGTATGAGTTTAAGATATCCAATCCTTTCTGAGAAAAATATTGACAGGGAAAAGAGTACAAGAGACTGGAAGCCTACGGAAAAGAAAAGGTAATAGAGGGACCAAGGTCGGTTGGGATGGATCTGGAAGCAAAGATTAGGTGTTATTGCTTTACAGGTAGAAGTTAGTCTGGGAGAGACTAAACTCCCTTGTCCTGGTACCGGTTGATGTACCCAGGTGAGGCCCTCAGTTGTCCACTTTGTGATGCAGAGGTGGGAACACAAAGGGGGTGTGGGACTGGCCCTAAGGAAGGCAGTTGTGGGATAGCAGCAGGAAAGAAGTGACAGAGAGGGTAGGAAAGGAGAGAGGGAGAAATGGAGGGGGGAAAGAGAGGCGGTAGACAGGAAGAAGGGTTGAATCAATACAACTCCACAAGAGACAAATATAGTATGCTAATGTTTAAGTAAATAAACTCTGAGGCTGACCGCCTCGGTTATCTGCCAGCTCAGTCCCTTAAGTGTTATGTGCCACGAGGAAATCACTAAGTTGCTTTATGCCTCACTTCTCTTCTTTTCTTTTTTTTTAGTGTATTTATTTATTTTTGAGCAGGGCAGGTGGGGGGGGGGACAAGGGACAGAGAGGGAGGAGAGAATCCCAAGCAGGCTCCATGTTGACTGATAGTGGGGCTCCATCCCATGAACTGTGAGATCATGACCTGAGCCAAATCAAGAGTCGGATGCCCAACTGACTGAGCCACCCAGGTTCCCCAGTTTTGTTATCTGTCGAAGGAAGTAAAAATACTATCTACTTCATATGATAATTTGTAGAATCAAATGAGGTAATACATGTGCCGTTGGCATATTTTGGCATATGTTTAAGCACGTACTATCTAAATGTCTACTGTTCCCATCTGGATCCAAGGTATGAACAAGAGATGAAAACCTTCCTGTCTCTGAAGACCAAGTGAACAGGCACGATGGGAAATAGTCTGTTCCTGTTCCACCCCCATGCTTGCTTCTCCTGCTGGGCCTAGATTTGTATAATTACAGCGGAACATAGCAAGCCTGGACAGATTGCTCTGTTTAGCCGTGCTGATGGTGGCTGGGAAGTGCACTGTCGTTCTCATGTGATTTGATTTAAGCCTTATATCTCCCAGCATAGACCTAATTTCCCATCTAGGAAATAATGATATCCTGCCTTCCCATGATAAGGCTAAGTGAGAAAGGCTGCAGTCCTCAAATGTGATTTTTCTACATGGGTTATTCTGTTGCTTTTTTCACTGAAACAGCCAAAGAAATTCCAGCAAAGACCATTTTATTTCCCCCAATGTGCTACAGATTGATAGATCACACTAACCCCTGAGGGGGATCCTTTCTGAAATGTGAGAGTGCAGGTGTTTTGCTTATTTTCTAGGTGGGCATTTTTTCTTCCTTGCCAATGCATGTCTCCAGAGACCACAAGACTGTGCAGTAACCAGGAGCTGAAAAACCACAGGTTATGTTTACTGTGTGTTTATTAAAAGGTGTTAACAGCCAATTGTATAGCCTCACCCACTTAAACATAATCTCAGATGGTATTATTACCTTGAGTCTGAGGAATGTTCTTTGGCATAGATTTTAATAGCTCTTACGAAGAATATGGTCCTGTAGGAGATGCCAAATTTGTGGTTTCATCCAGTACAATTCAGATGGCAGACAGGATGTGGTTCAGCAGTTATGGGGGTTGCAGTGAGTCAGCTATGGAGACAAATGTTTCCATGGCGACCTTCCCCATTCATTCAGTGTGAGGCCTCCATATACCCATGAGGATTAATGACATGGCATTAACACTGATAATCATAATGAAGAGAGCTGTCTGAGAGTGGGCAACCCAACCCTGACATTTGTGAGGAAATAGGATGGAGGAATTTAGCCAATGTGTAGAGGAAGAAAATATTGAACTACAGGGAAAGGAAATCCATTTCTTTTCTCTTTTATAGAATAGTTTTCCTGCCAGAATAGACCCTGCTGCTGACAGACTTCTATCATCTCCCCTCTGGGAATTCTCTCAGTATTACAACAAAATGGGAGGTGGAAATAAAGAACCCAAAAAGTGATTCACTAAAGGTCACTAGAACCAAGAGGAGAGAATATGGAAGGGACACAGGCTTAAACTCCGCTCAGTTTTTTACCATATTTTATTTGCTTAGTTGTTTTTTTTAAATACTTGTAAATGTTTCTTAGGAAGTCTTTTTAGGAAGTCTTTTTACTGGGAGACTTCTCTTTTTTGATAGCTTCAGTGCACCACTTTTGTTCCTTTCAGGGAAAAAATATTCTTTTCATATTGTGCTAATATAGCAACATGTTATTTTGGTATACAGAGATATAGGACATTGGACTAACTGATAAAGTGAAACATTAGGAGCTTACAGTCTAACTCAGATGCCAGCCTGGGTAAAATTATAGACATAGAGATTATACTTTCCCAGAGCAGGAGGCAGATATTCACAGGCTCTCAGAGGACTAGGCTTTGTGATTTAGTTAGATGTTTGCATGGTTATCTCCATTATTAAATTTCAAGATTCCACAGAGCAGAAACTTCATCTTATTCATCTCTGGCATTGCCAGTTCCACTCCCAAAACACACACAAATACACACAGGCGCACACATGCACACACACACACACACACACACGCACGCACGCACACACACGTTAATCTAGCATCGTTTTTGACATACCACCCACCACATGACCACATTTCTATGAAATAAATGCATTTGATCAGCGATGTAAAACCTCAGATGAGGCAATTAGGAACTTCGTATATGAAGTTCTAGAAATCCATAAAGTCAAATTATAATGGTTTTTAAAACTATGTAGCACTGTTTTGCTTCTTTAAATGTTTAGACAAGTGGATTTGACACAAATACAATAATGCCTAAGAGGCAGTAAATGAAAAACATGTGTGAAAAAAATCAAGGGGTTCTCAAGGCAGCCTGAATTATTCAGATTGATTAAATGACGTCTGTAGAATGCTGATGACTGGACCTACTGTGGCATTTATTAATCCGTCAAATATTTATTGAGCACCTACTTTAACAGCTATTTTCTCTGTGCCAAGCATTATCCTAAGTGCTTTATGCATAATAACTTATTTAATCTTCCCTAAGAGGTAAACACTATTATTAAAATACCTATTTTTTAGGCAAGTAAACTCAATTTAACCAAGTAATTTAACTAACTTGTCTGAATTCACACAGACCGTAGAGGTGGACTCATAAATTGAAGCCTGGCTCCAGATCACAGGCTCTTAACCACTGTTCAAGACTGCCGACCCCTGGGCTAGGACCTGGGAATACAAAAACAATCAAGAAGTGTGTACCTTTTCTGTGCTTTCATAAAGCTTAGCATCTTTCAAGAAAGACATACTGAAGAGAGCCAATTACAATCTCAAGTGGCAAGTACTTTTAAGAGTCAAGGAAGAACTCTAGGGACAGGGCAATGTAAGTCCTTTTAACCTAAGGAGTATGAAGCTCATCATAATGAGAAAAAGATAAAAATAGTAAAAGAGGTGAGTGCCATTTCACTAATGACCTTGTTTCCTAATAGTCTTTGGTGACGAGGTATGAATGGCTCAGCCAGAGTGTTGTCATATTCAGAAGGGAACCTTTCCAAATGGTTCCGAAGATCAGGAGATGAACTTTACAAGGCATCTAGTAGATATGCCAAAGAAAGAAAGCATCTGATGGACAGGGACTGTCATACCAAGTAGAACCTGTTGGCAGAGACTGTTGGAAGGGACAGTATTTCCATGAAACTGGAAGTGTAGAGACAGACACTCTAGAGAACAGCACAGTCAACAAAGGATATTGATAAGTTTTTCTAGGGTTAGCGAGAATGCCATAGACATGAGAAACTGAGGAGCCCAGGCATCTGCTAAAGAAGATCCCTCTAAAAGTCAGTCTAAACGTTGGCAACTTATTACACATTTGTACTCATCATCATAATAGCAATACATACTGAGCATTTTGTAGGTGCCAAGCTCTTTGATAAGGGGAGGGAAAAAAGTATTATTATTGTTTTCCTGATCAGAGTTATAGCAGAGCTAGTATATAAGCCTAGTTTATTCCAAAGCTGTATCTTGTGGTAACTATGGTTTGTCTCCAAATTCTTGCTGATGTTAGCAAATGAGGCAAAATTAACAGCAGTTCACAAGTAGGAACCAGTGACTCACTGGATCTGAATGGAGGACTTGACCCATGATCATTGTACAACCCCAGAAGTAATGTCACTTAATGCCAACGATGCCCCTGTATAAAGGGGGACACAATCTATGGGGACACATTGAAAAAAAATGTAAGATTTTTCTCACTTCAAAGTTTTTATGAATTTCAAGTGTTGGTTGATTAGCTTCTTTCATACAACTGTTAATTACAACAGGATATCCAGGGGCAAAGTACAGGTCAGGAGAATCACTAAAATTGGGGAGAAATACATTTTAAAACATCAAGGAAATGGGTTAACAAAGAAGAATCAAGAGGACAGATGTAAATACAGGAAGTCAGAGCAAGAGAGGAGGTTTAGAGGACTCAGCAAATAGCTCTTGGATGATCAGCAGAAATGGAAAGGGAAAAAGCAAAATGTGTGACCAATGAGCAGTCTATCAGAAATTGTCAGGGGGCACCCAGGTGGTTCAGTCAGTTAAGCTTCTGATTTCAGCTCAGGTCATGATCTCACAGTTTGTGGGTTCAAACCCTGTGTTGGGTTCTGTGCTGACAGCTCAGAGCCTGGGGTCTGCTTCGGATTCCGTGTCTCCCTCTCTCTCTGCCCCACCCCATTCGCACTCTGTTTCCCTCTCTTTCTCAAAAATAAATGCATATTTTTAAAATTTTAAGAAAAATATTTTTTCACCCAAATAATGTATTTACCCCTTTGACAATCTATACCTGAATGAGTTTCTTTTTTAAAAAAAAATTTAAGTTTATTTATTTATTTTGAGAGAGAGAGAGAGAGAGAGAGAGAGAAAGAATGGGAATAGGGGAGGGGCAGAGAGAGAAGGAGAGAAAGAATCCCAAGCAGACTCTGCTGTCAGCACACTGCCCAATGGGAGGTTCAAATCCACAAACTGGATTTGAGCCAAAATCAAGAGTTGAAGCCTTAACCAACTGAACTGCTCAGGTGCCCCAATACCTGAATGAGTTCCAAGAAAAATCCTCAAAACTAACCAGTTCACTAATATTGTGGACCAGAAAATAGCTTCCTTATTTTAACAACAGGAAGCATTTTTATGACCTGTAGTACCCTGGGTGGTACTTTTGGGAATTATGAAGCAAGAATTTCCTTCCCTGTTTGCAAACCTTTAGCTATAAGTCATTGCCCTTGGTCTTGGTGCTTCTGGCTGGCTTATTAAGGATTTGATGTATTGTCTTTTGTCCTTTTGGCTCCTGTCACTGTCTTTACTTCCTTGTCCTTTTTCTGGTGTCTACTTGGTTCTGGAATCTCTTTTTGGTTGCTTTTTCTCTTTTGTACAAAACGTTGTCTTGTCTTTTCAGCATTTCAAAAGCCCTCCCCAGTGACTTGAATTTGAAGAAAGCTGCAGGGTCGCAGCTCAGTGGTAAGCTTAGAATGACAGTGAAGTCCCTAAACAGGGACTACTCTTTCAGAACAGGGAAACCTAAAAATAAAAGCTGTCTGCAGCTGGGACTGTGTGCGAAGACAACTATCACTGAAATGCAGAGGAAATCGAAAACATAAATAAAAAATAACCTTGCTATAAAGGTCTAAGGTGTTAAATTGGTTCCAAGGTAGAAACCTGGAAAAGGCCAACTTCATAGTAAGTGGTTTATCGCCCACAGATAGTTTAATGTGGTAGAAGTTTGATTCATCCAAGAAATGTCATCCCCAAGATCGTAAGGAAACAGCAGAGGCTCTAAGTCAGCCTAACTTCCCCTAAAACAACTGGAGAGTTCCACGCTCCCCTAAGCACTTCTCCTTGCTTTATTTTCCCTCTACATGAGCAGCCCTGGTTATTTGTTGGCAGTCTTTTCCACCAGCACAAGCTTCCTTTGAAGAGCAATTCTTTTGAATTGCCAGTCCCCATGCTGAGTGTTCCCCTCCCCCACTCTGTTCTTCCTTGCACTCCAATTTTCACATCATCCTTTCAACCTATCATCTTCAACCCCTCCCTGTTAATCCTGTCTATCATTCTTACATGGTTTCACTTCCTTTTCTCTTCACTTTGGACCACTCCCCTGCCTTATCACTTGTTTGTACGTTTTGGGCAAATCCCAAATCTAAATTTAGTACCTACACCCAGGCTGTGATAACATGTGAGGAAAAATAACCATGCATAGGTGTGGCTAGTGCTACTAAAAACGTACGTTCATCTCTTCAGTTGGGCTATCCATATTTCTTAGCAATCTTATGTGTCTCTCTTTCAGCTCTCTCAACTATGAGCCACCAATGTTGTTTCAGATACTCACCAAGGTTTACAATCCTCTTTATTCTAGATGTCCTATTTTTTTCTTAATGTTGCAGGATTTTTTATCTCCATACCCAGGGTTCGTTGTCTCCCCCCTTCAAAGAATGAATAGGTGGACACAAAATGAGCAACAGGCAAAAGTTCATTAGATTATAAGCTCAGAAAGGAAGAATAGTATGAAAGCTCTCTTTATAGAGAAGGGGACATTCGAAAGTGAATGCCTGTGACAATAGACGAGGGTCTTTGTTTTATAAGGTTCTGGTTAGCATTCCCTTCCTTTCCACCTCATTCCTTCTCAGGTTCTACCCTAACTGGCTGGATAACTCTAGGTGCTGGGTTGTCCATTCCTAATTGGCTCAACTCCATTGTATGAGGAGTGTTCTATGGCCACACTGTTCCTTGTGGGCCATACATTTCATGGTCTACTACTGAATTTTAGTTCGATCTTTTGTCAACTTCCTGAGGGAAACCTGAGGGGGAGTAGGTGGTGTCTGTTACATTCTTAAGAGGAAACTTACAACCTAAGGAGTGTGCTGTGGTCAGACACTCCCAGCATTGTTCCAAAATATGTATTTTCCCCACCCAGGGAACTCGGTTCCTATCCTTCCCTCTCTGCCTATTTTATCCTATCTTTTCCCTATCATATTAGCATGCACTTATGCAAAGAAAAGTGGGACCCTCTGTAACATACAAGACTAAATAATCATTTCTACTACCTGGTACACCATGTTGTTTCTATGAGCACCCCTAGTACTTTTTTTTGTTTTTATCATCTACCCTTCTGGCTTTCCCTCAGATTATAGCACTAATGTTTATTTGTCTTAAATTAGCTGCAAAAAAAAAAAAAAAAAATTCTCAAAGCTAAGTTCTTCTCTAACTACTTTTCCTGTTTTCTCCTTCTTTTACAGTTAAGAAATATAGTCTTCACTTACCATCTTTGCTTATTCATTCACTTCTCATTCATTTTAAGTGTAATTGTTTGACATCATCATTAAAGTCAGCAGGTACCTATTTTAAAAGACTTATACTATACACCTGAAATCAAAGTAACATTGTGTGTCAACTATACTTCAATTAAATAATAATTAAAATCTATTTAAAAGATAAAAAATAAACATTAAAATCAAAAAAGACTGGGGCACCTGGGTGGCTCATTAGGTTGAGCATCCGACTTTGGCTCAGCTCAAGATCTCATCGTTCTTAAGTTCAAGCCCTTCATCAATCTCACTGCTGTTAGTGTGGAGCCTGCTTCGGGTCCTCCATCCCCCAATCTCTGACTCTGCTCCCTCTCCTCCCCACCCCCACCATATGTGCATGCACATGAGCACACTCTCTCTCTAAAATAAATAAAACATTTAATAATAATAATAATTTTTAAAAGATTTAAAATAACAAATTTAGAATAAAATAAAAAATAAATAGGGGCACCTGGGTGGCTCAGTCAGTTAAGGGTCTGACTCTTGGTTTCTGCTCAGGTCATGATCTGACAGTTGTTAGGTTTGAGCCCCACATTGGACACAGCACTGCTGGTGCACAGCCTGTTTGGGATTGTCTCTCTCTCCCTCTCTCTCTGCCTCTACCATGCTTTCTCTGTCTTTCAAAACAAATAAACAAACTTAAAAAAAAATAAACAAATAAATAAGATTTACAATAATGAATAGTAATTTCCAGATATATCTCTGGCCATCTCCCAATTTGGCTACACTCGGCCAAATCTTCTTTAAATAAATGTTCAGGCTAACTGAACACCGCCATTTGAACATGTTTCTTCATCAAAGGGATATTTTTAAATTTCCTCATTTTGACAGTGTAGCTTCTCCAGTGTCTGATAGAGAGATTAAGCTTTCTGGATTCTTGTGTATCTGAAAATACTGCTGTTCTTTCCTCATACATGAGGAAATGGGTATGGGTGACACTATAGGTGGTGGTCTGAGTATTGAATTCTGTGCTGAACAGTGATTTCCCTCCGATTTTGAAGGCACTACTCTAGTATTTCCAGCATTGTGTTACAATTGAGAAGTTGAATGTTACTCATTACAATTATTGTTCATTTTTACTGTCAATTTTACAGAGTAAAAGACTTTTCACAATTCTCAAACAGGAAAGTCGCACACATAGCACAAAGAATTTTTTCTTGAACCATTTGAGAAAAAGTTTCACTTCGAAGTCTCAACGTCCTGATTACTTTAGTGGATATGTCTTACAAAGACATTTGATATGCTTCTACACAGAAAAAAATGCAGCCGTCAAAATCAGAAAAGTAACACAGATGCACTACTGTCACTTAACTCGTTCAGTTTAAGTCTTTAGGCCACCTCTTTGGACTCTATTCAAGTTTCACCCGCTGTCCACTAATTCTTATATTTATAAAAGATATGGTTCAGAATCACCTCTTGCAGGGTCTCTTTACCCTCCCTCAGTCCGGAACAATTCTTCAGTTTTTCCTTGCCTTTTATAACCTTGAGAATTTTGGAGAGGACAGGTCCGTTATTTTGTGGGATGTCCCTCAGTTTGGGTTTGTCCAATTATTTCTTCATAATTAGATTCAGAATATGTATTTTTTGCAGGACTGCCACAGAAGTGGTGTTATATTCTCAGTGTATCATAACTGCTTTCTAATGCCTGGTCCATCTTTTTCCATTCTTCTACTCTTAAACATTTAAAATTGAGTCATTATATTAAAATTGTATCTCATGTAGATAGCATGTAGTTGGGTCCTCCACTTTTTATCTAATCTGCCAGACTTTGCTCCTTAAGTGGAGTACTTCAATCATTTAGATTAATGCAATTATTGAGAAGGTTGCATTTAGGTCTTTATTCTTGCTATTGGCTTCTATTTGTCTCTTTTGTTCTTTGTTTTTTTTTTTTTTTTTTTTTTTTGCTATTTTGGTTCTTATGAGTACTATGAGTATTCTTTAGTATTCCATTTCATCTCCACTGTTGGTTTATGAGCTATATTCATTTTATATTTTTAGTAGTTTCTGTATGGTTTGCAATATGCATCTTTAACTTTCAGAGTATGATTTTCAAGTTATTGATTTAAATGATTTATTCAACAACAAATAATATACCTCTTTATGTTGTAAAGACATTGCAACTATGGACTTATATCTCTCTTCAGCTGGTGCTATTGTTGTCATATACTTTACTTCCACATGTATGTTACAAATCACAAAACACAGGGCGCCTGAGTGGCTCAGTCGGTTAAGCGTCTGACTTTTGATTTCAGTTTAAGTCATGATCTCACAGTTCGTGAGTTTGAGCCCCACATTGGGCTCCACGCCGACGGTATGGAATCTCCCTTGGGAATCTCTCTTTCTCCCTTTCTCTCTCTCTCTCCCTTTCTCTCCCTGCTCTCACTTTCTCTTTCTCTCTCTCTCAAAATAAACTTTTTTTTAAAAATCACAGAGTACATTGTCATTAGTTTTATTTAAATAGTTTATTTTCAAAAAGTGAAAAATAAAAATGAAACAAAAAATGAATTTTGCAGAAAATGAAAACTTCTGGAGACAGATGATGTTAATGGTTCCACAAAAAAGTCAACGTGCTTAATACCAATGAACTGCGCACTTAAAAATAGTTAAAATGGTAAATTTTATATTATGTATATTTTACCACAGGAAGGAAAAAAAAGGATTTTTTATTTCCTGCATATTTACCATTTCTGGCACTCTTTATTCCTTTGCATACATACAGGTTTCCACTTGGTATCATTTTCTTCAACCCAAAGAATTTTGTTTATTATTTCTTGGAGTTAAAAATCTGCTGGCAACAAATTCTTCTAGTTCTTGTTAGTCTAAAGAAGTTTTAATTTGCCTGCCTTTTTTGAAAATAGTTTGCTGGATGTAAAATTCTTTAAGCACTTTAAAAATATTATTTCATTACCTCTTGACTTGCACTGTTTTTGAAGGGAAGTCTTTGATCATTCTCATGTGCCTTTTTTTTCCCTCTAGCTGGTAGGGATTAACTCAATTTTTAAGGAAAGGCAGTCCTGTGCTATCTGTTTGCCAGTGTTTGAAAACCATTGTTTCATATATTTGGTCCAGTTTTCCAAAGAAAGGATAAGTCCTATATCAGTTACTCCCTCATGTAAGAAAACAAAATTTGTCATCCTACCCCACAAATTTTTATGCATTGTACTAAAATTATCATTCATTTTAAAATATTTTCTTATAATCTTCCGATTTCACCTTTAATCCACCTATTATTAAAATCTTTAACTTCCAGGGCTGCCTGGATGCCTCAGGTGGTTAATCATCTGACTCTTGATCTCAGCTCAGGTCTTGATTTCAGGGTCGTGAGTTTCAAGCCCCACATTGGGCCTCATGCTGGGCATGAAAAAAAAATCTGTTAATTTCTGAGTATTTCAGCCATTTTTAGACATCTTGTTACTTATTTCCTATTTACATTCATTGTGGTCAGAGAATATACTCAGGAATATTGCAATCTTTTGAGTTTATTCAGACCTATTTTAGGATCTAACACATCAACTATATTAGTAAATGTTCCATGTGCACTTAAGGATGTATATTCTGCACTTGCTAGGTGTCAGTTAGCTCAAGGTATCTGGTGTTATTCTGATCTTCTATATCCTTACTGTTTTTTTTTGTTTGTTTGTTTTTGTCTAGTTGTTCTATCTTAATGAGTGAAATATCATGAGCAAATGTCTATTGCTCTTATTGGTTCTGTCAGGTGCTTTTTCAAGAATTTTAAAGGTCTGTTATTGGGCACATATGCATATATGGCTGTTATGTTTCCTTAATGAATTAACAGTTTATCATTATAAAATGTTCCTTTTTACATCTGATAATACACTTCATCTCAGAGTGTATTTTGTCTGTCATTAATGTGCTACTCCGTATTTCCTATGCTTACTGACTCCATGGTATAATTTTTTTTTTCATTGTTTGCTTCAATCGATCTGAATTTTTTTAATGAAAAGTTTTTCTCTTATGGGGAAGATATAATTGGGCCTTACATTTTTACCCAGGGTAAGAATCCCTGTCTTTTAATAAGACTTTACACTAACAAAATTGATAATCATATTAGATATAAATTAATTACTTCTTATTAAAAGACAGCGATTCTTAGCCTAAATTTAAAAACAAATAAATAAGATTATTAAAGTATAAGTTTTTATTTTATTTTTTTTTTCTGTTTGTCTCATTGGGTTTTTTCTTGTGGTGGTGGTGGTTTTTCTTGTCTTCCTTCTTTCTTGTCTTCTTTTAGGTTAACTGCATTTTTTTTTCCCTTTGAATTCCTTGGTTGGCTTTTTAAATATATATCTTTGCATTATTTTTAGTGGATGTTTATGGGATTACACCACGCATCATTAACTTACCATGATCTACTCAGACTTCATTTTATAATGCTTCAAACAAAATGTAAGAACTTTGCAAAGTAAGATTTCCATTTATCCACTCCTGTCCTTTTTGCTATTGTTGTCATGTCTATTATTTCTACAAACATATAGTTTCAATTATGTAGTTTATTTTCCTGTTCTTAGGTTTATAGTTTTTTGTTTTTGTCATATGACTTTTTTTTCAATTAAATTTTTTAATGCTTATTTATTTTTGAGAAAGAGAGAGACAGTATGAGCAGGGAAGAGGCAGAGAGAGAGGGAGGGAGACACAGAATCCGAAGCAGGCTCCAGGCTGTTAGGACAGAGCCTGACACAGGGCTCAAACTCATGGACTGTGAGATCATGACCTGAGCTGAAGTTGGACGCTTCCCTGGCTAAGCTACCCAGGCGCCCTGTCATATGACTTTTAAAGAAACGACTTGAATATAATTTTGTATTTTCTCACGTATGGATCAAGCACTGGTGAAAAAGACAGAAGTAAGGACCTGTGCTTGGGACCTCACATTCCCAGAATTCTATAGTCTACCCTTGTCACTCCATGAAGGAAAGCAACATCTCTCCCTGTCTTCCATACTTCTTGTTTTATTCCACCTTAGTGAAGACTTTGTTAACAAGAAGCAAAAGCTAGATTCTGCAGTGTTTTATTTCCGTATCTTTCAGTATCTAGTGTGTTCTCTTCAAAATAAAAAAATACATATATCATATTATTTTTCTTGCTTCACTTTGCTGATTCTTCCCCTGACTTATATTTTGCCGTTTGAAATCTACACTCTCAGTCTCGGTAGCGTCCATGTAATTGGGCCCTGCCTCACTCTTCTGTCTTATTTCTCATTCTGCGTTTACCTGCTGAGACTTGTTTCCTGAAGTCACCCTGCCATCCCATGGCTTTTTCTTTTCCTCAGATTCGCCTCCTATAGGGGGGAACCCTTTCGTACAATTGACCATTTGGCCAAACACTCAGGTCAAGAATCATCTGCACCCAAGGGTTTCTGTTTCCGTCTCCCCCTCACAGGTAGAAAAAAAACCATACCTTCCTCTGGGTCCCAAGCATAATCTGTATATTCTGCTGTCTTTGTTCTCTTAATATTTAAATGCATTTACTTGTTACCTGGTTTTTATAAGCACTTTGAAATCATAGAACATATCCCTTTCCTCTTCTACCACGTTGCTAGCACAGTGTCAGCAACTGGATGCCGTTGGATGAACAAATTACTAACTGAACACATGAAGGAAGGAACATAAAAGTTCATATATAATAAGTGGTAGTGGGCAATTTTAAGGTGGTAAATCTGTTCATAAGGAAGCACTATCTTAAACTGAAGAAGTTAAACTGAGATGGAAATGTAATGATTATATCATGAAGAAACAGTTAAGAATTAACAAGAAGAGGGGCACCTGGGTGGCTCAGTTGGTTAAGCATCTGACTCTTGGTTTTGGCTCAGGTCATGACCTCAGTTTGTGAGTTCAAGCCCAGAGTCTGAGACCCACGTCCTGCTCTGCGCTGACAGCACTGAGCCTACTTAGGATTCTTTCTCCCTTTCTCTCTGCCCCTCCCCTTCTCTCTCTCCCTTTCTCTCTCTCTCAAAATAAAAAAAAAAAAAATAAATGTAAAAAAAAAAAAGAATTAACAAAAAGATCCTACCAAGATTTCTAAATATAAATTGGATCCCTGTTACAAAATTATCCCTTTTTCTCTGAGGAAATACAGATTGTCATGCAATCTCTAGCTGATTGGCCAGGATGCTCACTGACATCTGACCCAGCAGAAGAGGCCAGCGTGAGACAGTGCCTTTGCTGTACAAATAAAATGCAAATGCAAACATGCTTGATCATTTCAGAGTAATGGATTTAAAATTCTAAAAAAAGTGTAAGTCCAAGGCAGAAAAAAAAAAAAAAGTCTCTTAAAAATCAGTGTTTTAATGATGAACAATTTTGGTCAATTAAAGTTTAGACTAATTGCTATGGTGATTTTGGAAAAGAATGAAGTAATGAGTTTCTGAATGTCAACTGCAATTTTTGAGTACTTTTAATTTGCAATCCCTTTATTTAATGGAGAAAGCATTGAAGACTCACTGAATGTATTCAAAATGCATTTTAGATTTTACAGCTGTACTTTAGCATAGGAATTCTATTTTACTATAATATCCACTCGGTTTAGAAGTAAAGTCTTGAAAGTCTCCTTTAGGAGTGTCAAATCATACACCCTGTCAGATTCCAAAAATAACTTTGCTCTACGTTATACAGGATAAGAATCTGGCCTGATATACTAATCCTCTGATCTAGAGGAAAATAGTTGACAGATTGCTTGACCTAGCAAATCATTCAGATAACTCTGCTAGGAGCAATGGCCCTGCCATTTTTTTTTAATATAAATTTTTGATTCATATCAATTTTCACTGAAGGAAACTTTAAGAAAAATGCCTAAGGATTTTTGAATTCACTATATTTTAAATGTCTTATTTCAGGTAGATAGAAAGCAATCCCCTCTCTTTCCTGCTTTTGTAGAGGCAAATGGGGATAATAGTAAGAGTGACAATTTGTCTTTTCCTTCCTGCTTGGATATTAATTATGATAAATGTAAGAATACAGCACAGCTACCTACACATTTAATCTACTGCAGCCTAGACACCTACCGAAGATCAATAGTTAGGAATCGTCAGAAACTATGTGCATACATAAATAATTGGTGCTTTTCCTCACACTTTAGAATTTTGCTTTTCATTCCTCAGTATTGATGTCTGCAGAGAAAGGAGTGAAATGGCAGTACAAAGTCTAACGCACCAATCACATGAGCCCAATCACACACGGGAAAGAAGTAATGAGCTGATTTTTCTCATTTTTCTGCCTGCATTTTCCCCTTTTGATTTTATACCACCAAGGTAATATTTGAAATATCAGAAAAAATGCACCAAAATAAAACATGAAAAGCAAAAAAAAAAAAAAAAGGCATCAAATCAAAGGTGACTTTCTGTGTCTGCATTTCAGATTCATGCTGCCAATTATTTCAGGCCCAGGAAACTCAGAGACACAAGGTTTATCTGCTGCTACAAATCCATTATTTTCCCCTTAGTTGTCAGGGTAGCAGACAACACAAACACAGAAATATGTATATGCCACGATTTTGTATTCAAATAATGGTTTACTAGTGCTACAATCACTAAATCGAGCTACTCTAGAAAAATACCCACCCCATGGTTCCTCTCTTTCCACCTTGCAGTTGAAAGGCCCTAATGAGAAATGCCACTAGTTCTGAGGCTTTTAGTGGAGTACATCAAACTGATTTAAGAGCTTTGACCTTTTCCTGACGTAACTCAGGGCACTGATCTTTGAAATAAACTTTACTCAAGATAAACACACATACACAAATGAGAGGTTCAATACAATTACTTGAGCGCTAGAGGGCTTAAATTAACAAGTAATATATAGGTAATGGCCCATGTTATCTACAGATCTATTATGATAAATTGTATCTAATTATCTGTGTTTCTATAATAGACATCCATGTACTCTTTCCTCCATCAGTATTTGAGGCAAATAAACAAGTTTTAAGAGAGAAATTTCACTCCTCTCCAATAGTGGTTGGTTCAGAGCAACCACTTTAAGTGGTGCCTCTGGAATTGTTTTAGATTCCTTCAACACACCAGCTCAGTATACAGTGTGCATTCAAATATTTTCCTGTAAACATTAATTAATTTTTAATTTTTTAGTATTTATTTACTTTTGAGAGAGAGAGAGAGAGAGAGAGAGAGAGACAGAGTGAGAGTGGGGCAGGGGTGGAGAGAGAGGGAGACACAGAATCGAAACTAGGCTCCAGGCTCTGAGCTGTCAGCGCAGAACCGGACGTGGCTCGAACTCACAAACTGTGAGATCATGACCTGAGCTGGTCAGATGCCTAACTGACAGAGCCACCCAGGCACCCCAACATTTAATTAATTTTAAAAAATCGTATCATGGTGCTTGAACAATAATTTTATAATATTTTAGAAACAGAAGGACTTTAAGATTTTGCAGACAAACGTCTTCTTTTGACATGAGAGAAACAAGGACCTGAGAAATAAAATGATCCACCAGGGGTCAAACCTTCAGTTCGTGAACAGGTCAGGCCCAGAAAACAATGACTTCGAGTACGGCATATTTTCATCAAGGCTACATCATGGTGAGATGTCAGAATGTTTTTGTTGTCTTTTGAAATTATTATCCACTCCCCGCCCCCGCAGCTTTTATTTATTGATTGATTGATTTTTAAAGTTTATTTATTTATTTTTAAGTAATCTCTGCTTCTAACATGAGGCTCAAACCCAAAACCCCCTGATCAAGAGACTCTTCTGACTGAATCAGCCAGGTTCCCCTCCATCAGCTTGTATTTATAAAAGCAGCCTTTCATGACTCAACTCTCAAAAGTGTAAGCTTTTATTTTCAAACTTCAGGGTTTTTGTTTTTGTGGGTTTTTTTTTAAATTAAAACAAGTACTTTCTGTTGAAGACTTAATGGTTTTTCACATTATGAAAGAATAACTTAGATCTTGGAAATCGGCTTTGAAACTTTAGTAATGCTTGTCCATGTATACGTCCCCTGAAAATCCATTGGGCATTCAAGATGTTTATTCATCAAAGATTTAAGGGTACTTCATTATACACCATCAAAAGTTTACATGCATGATTGACATTTGTGTCTAGGGTTTGCTTTTTTTTTTTTTTCTTTCCTTTTTAAAGCCGAGTTGGTATTTGGTGACAAGTAGAAGACTACAAACTCAGTGAGGCAAAAAAATCTTTCAAAAATAAAGAAGTTAATGACTTGATATTTCCCCAGAGGTTTTTATAGACTGTTTAAGGAATGAGTCATAAATTTGTATTTCTGGAATCTGACTCTGGCCCATTGACCTATTTTATGTAACTGTGT